>NW_026865985.1:0-222723 GCF_026571515.1 Ruditapes philippinarum
CAGAGATATGTCCTTGATTTTCTAGTAAGAAACATCGGAAATGTTGTCTTTTCTTTTATAACTGAAATAGGACACTTGAATGGACTATTTCAGTGATTTGAGACTATGTGTGGGAAAAAGTGACAACTAGAGAATCACTTACGCCCGTAAGGTCCGCCTAAAGCGGCACTCAATCTTGAAGGAATCCATAATCCAGTAGGATACATAAACATATTTTAAGACCTGATGCCTGCCTAATTACAAAGACTTATTTGAATTAATTGGATTTAGAAATATCTTCCTACAAACTATATTAAATTATTGTAGAACTATTACAACACAACTTGTAGAAAGTGAATTTGATTATAAATGAAATTGAATTGGTATGCTATTGCCTAGAATTTGTTGTTCTTGAATATTTTTAATGCACACGTGGTTACTCATAGGAGTTTATAGTTTCATCCATTATTTTTCAGTAATTTTCTTTTCAGTTTACTAAAATAGTGCAATAAAATTTGCAGAGAATGAAAATATGAACAGTAAGCTATAATTTGAAACATTTAAAAAATGATTTTCTTGTGGATGTATTATTATGAAGATTAACAAAGATTAACAATATATCTGGTTACATGTTTTGTTTTCCCATACATAGTACTTGCAGTTACTACACACATGTTTTGTGATGCATTTGTTTTTTTTTGCTAATGAACACGTTACTTGTTGTTTTGTAAGCCGACGTTTTATTTAAAGCGGCTGACACGAACAACATCATATAAACTGTGTTTATATTAATCAAATTGCTAGCCATCCAAAAGGCTAAAGATCATCTTTGAACTTGTCTTGGTTGTAAGAATTCGAATGTAAAACACATAAAAGATCTTGAAAACATCCAAATTGACAAAATCCAAAAATAAACACAGACAGCTTACAAAAGATCAGTGACTTTGTTTTTGTTAATATCCAAAAACAATAAAAGATGAGTGAACCGACTCACAAAATTTTTCTGAGCATATATGATTTATCAATGAAAGCTAATGTAATTAATAGAAATAAATCTGATTGTTTAAGATAAATTCTTTTATAACGTTTGGCTGACCGAATGATCTCAGCTTTTATAATATTATAGCGTATAAAAATACAAAGAACAATGTGAACCTTTACTAACTTTATCAAGAACCTGTATACCAACTTTGAATAAAACAAAATAAAGTCATGACAGTCTTGTACCAGTGATTTAATTCAAAACCAAAAATTTCAATTCTTACAGACTGAGTGATATTTTGCTAGCAAATATTTTATTAATTTACTTTGATAAAATGTCTGGTAATAATGAAATTCATGGAATCTCTACACCATTATGTATTTAGTTTAAATATATTTCAAACAATATCAGTTGAACTTTAGCACATTTTTGTTTTATTAAGTGCTCCTTTAATTAATAAAACAACACAAGACGAGTTAACCGACTTACAAAATGTTACTGAGCATATATGATTAATCAATAGCTAATGTAATTAATAGAAATAAATCATATTGTTTACGATTAATTCTTTTATAACGTTTGACTGACCGTATGATCTCAGCTTTTATAATATTGCTCATCACAAAAGAGATTGACATCTTTTTCACATTTATCATCTAAGTTTCCGGCAGCTTCCATTAAATGCTTATGATGACAAAATGTCCGTATACCTTTCCCTAAAAGCCTTTGATATTTAATGGTAGATGCAATATAGTGTTACAATTCATAAACCTATTGAACGTATAAAATACCTTTACCTACTACATGTATATACCAGCTTCGAATAAAACAAAATAAAGCCATGACAGTGATGTTCCAGTGATTTAATTTTTCCTAATTCAAAACCAATAATTCCAATTCTTACAGACTGAATGATATTTTTCTAGCAAATATTTGATTAATTTACTTTGATAAAATGTCTGGTAATAATGAAATTCACGGAATTTCTCCGCCATTGTGCATTTAGTTTAAAAATATTTCGTACAATATCGAACTTTAGCACAGTTTTGTTTGATTAAGTGCTCCGTTAATTAAGTAAAAAATCATGGACAATATTTGTGACACACGGAGGTCGTTGTTTCTATAAAACAGAGGTATGTATCTGTATATTTGGTAAATTCATAGAATCGCAATTTGTATCCTATAATGGTTTTTTTATTGATGCAAAAAGTTCTAAGTATCTTCATTTAGGCCATTGACTGTGATTTCATCATCAATATTTTAGAACTGCTTATAAGATAAAAATCATTTCGTTCAAATCTTTCGTTTCAGTGAATTCCTCAAAAAGATAAATTACCACAATATTAGATTATTTCCTCTTAAAGCTCCATTTATTTTTAGAAACAAGGCAAAAATGATAAAAAACATTTACAGATTAATTCAAACTTAAAATATACTGATTTGACATATTCATCAAACCTGTAACTTGACCATAATAACACATACTACATGTAGTATTTTCGATATACGTCAAAATGCTGATTATTGCTCCGCGCCCACAGGCGCGGAGCTATTTGTGTTTACTGTTTTTTTTTGTCCATGGGCCCGGATTTGATCAATAAATCCCTTCGATTTACAGCTAAAAGTAAATCTGCATTCAAGAATTCCTTTCGATTTCTATATTGGTTTCCCCGTCGGTGATTCGCAGCATGTCATATAAATGAATGAGAACCGGAAAGCAGTTCTGCTGTACATGAATTCGAAAGCTATAAATAGCTATAAATGTTCTGATTTTTGACACTTAGGTTATAAATTTGTTATTTCCCTTTTTTAGTTGTACAAGAAATTATAATGTGTTACATTTTGAATTACATTTACACACAGCATATCAAGTATACTATAAGTGATTGAATTTGTCAATATAAAGAAGATTTCAGGCATAAGACTTTAACAATTTTGCTTTTGATAATTATTCTTAATTTATATTTATGAAATGTAATGTTTGATAATAACATGTTGATATATTGGTTGTTTTGTAATAATTAAACTTTAGTATATAATGTTACATTTCATTAGCGTCATTCGTGTAGCATAACACTTTGTGAAGAAAAAAAATTAAGGACATGTTCGCGGTCCATACTCGGCAGCGAAAGCTACATTTATGGCCTTAAGAACGGATGGACCCCCATTAAGCATAGGATATAGATAGATATTATGATAACAACAGAAACTTTGATCTGAGGTTTGAACATGAAGTGTAATGTTGTTGATTTTTATGAATGGTTTAAAAGCCATTCAACAAAAATATATATTGATCTCCCAATAAATCTCCCAATAAATTAATTAACAATAGTTTTTTTTATATATTACCGATGTCAAATAGCTTTTATATCTTTGACTCGCACGAACATGACGTTAGTGAATTGCCTCATACCTGCCTAAAATTCAGGTAACAGTCTTCTATTATATTGATAAATAATGTATCACCATGTAACGCGTGTATAACAAACAAAACAAATTCCTGAATTTGGTCTTTTTGAAATTCATCCCATTTTTTTTTATTCCAGAGTGTGTTCTACTTTCAGTATTGAAAGAAACATTTTTTTTTAAATTTGACATAAAAAAATGCATGAAAATTACTATATTATAATATTAGTCCCTTTTGTTATTATTTGTATATTTGTTACAATTATTATAATAAAAAAACAGACTTTGATATTTTTATCATCTTATGTTACTGACTACAGTAGTGACACAAACAGAACACAGTACAGTCATGTCACATAACTTTTACAAGTCTTGTAAGTCTTGTTTTTATTCAATGGAATTACTTTCCTTACCACGTAGGCATCAGTGAAAGCATTTTTATATTAAATATCTTTCCCCTCTTTTTTATTATGGACAGTGCATAAGATAAGTATAATTATGCAAAAAATGGTTTACAAAACATTCGGAAAAAATCAACAATAGTACTTAATCTGAATATAACATGACCTGTGCGTAGGAATAATTTGGTAAGGTATCTGTAATGAGCGCATTTTTTGCGCGGAGCTTCTCAATTGCTGCATTGCAGCAACATTTGTACTTGTATTTAAAGATCTCAGCGTTATCAGTACGAAACGCTTTAAAAACATTTTTAGTACGTTTTTTGACAATCGATTAGATTATCATCTGTGTGTGTTTTTATGTAGCGCCCTTAGTTAGATGATTTGATAAAATCAGCAAGTGTGACAGATCAGGCGTATGCCTGAAGTAATGAATACATTGTTGAGATTTATTTTGACGTACAAGAACTCTAAATAATGACCTCTTTTGGTAAAGGCTTTTATTTCCATACAACTATTCAAGATTAATTATGGCACGCGGAAATGACACAATTTGCAGGAAGGTCCGTGCGTTACGGATGTCACATATGATATCGAAAACGTGTATCTAACAGTTGCTTATGAAACACTGATTTTGTCCTTCACATTTAACTTTAAAACTAAATTGGTTGAAATAATAAAAAAATAACTAAACGGAAAGTCCATAATCGTTCATGTTCATTCGTCTGTGTTTGTATTATTGCACGTCTATGAAGACTTAATGAGCTCAAAATTATTCTTATTTATGGCAATGAAAAAGGGAAATAATTTTTCACACGAAAATTATTATGGCTAGTCATATGAGCAAATGTATTGATTGTACATTAAAGGCACTCTTTGTTAGAAAATCTACTCTGGACACCTTCTATGTTATTACACACGTATAAACATTGTAAATATTAAGAATTGGTACCGGCTATACATGTAGTAAGTCATATTGACTTACAATTATAACAGTATATATTGTTGTTGAATTGATTTTAGTCTCTTACTGAGCTTAAAGTGCTATAATTGCTACTTCATTAATAATTCTAAAATGGCACAAATAAAATTATGACTAAAAACTCATATAAAAATGTGTTTGCACTGTATCACATTAGTACAGAAACACATTGACTATTGTGATACAGTACGTACTTTTTTGTTTTATTTATGAACACAATGTTTGACTATATTCTTTAAATTCGTATAAACGATCGATCATTTTTAGAAGCTCTATATCATTATTGATCTTTTGATTATTAAATTTGAATCGATCTTGAATTTAAAGGTAGACACAGACAAACTTTTCATTTCTTCCTTTTGAATTATTCATTCATTATTATGTGAATGTCCTCAAAATGAATACACTAGGCAGTCACAAGAACCAAAATTTTCTCATAATAAGGAATAAAATGGCGGTTTCCTAAATTGACCCCCGTTGGTCAAGTTAGAGCGTTAAGCTTTCGCAAAAGTTGTCTCAGTGAACACTGAAAACGTTAAAGAACATGTCAAATCAATGACTTAGACTTGTTTCAATCATACAATATCCACAATAACTGTTTTGTAACTTCCAGAGTTTGTACCAGTCATATGACTAATGTTTTAAAACTGCCCGGTGATTTTGTCGGAGCCTAAATTTCGTTCAACATATATAGATATATTAACGCTTCAAACCCAAAATAAATATATTTTATATGGCATTCAAAAAAATCTGTTGAATAGTCTTAGCGAGATTTAAGTGCATACGAACATTTTAATATTTTGTCATTAACTTGCCTTAGTATCCCATTTGGTTTCCTGATATTACAAAAATACCGAGTGAAAATAAATAAGGACACTATTTCAAAACAATGTTAAAATTTTACTGACACTAATGACCATTGTTCACGCTTACATTTACGCCCCAATCAATGTCCTCGATGTCATCTGACCATACTAGCGTTCAATTAACGTGCCAAGATAATTGGTTGTTTTAAATGCATTTCCTAATTGATGACATAAACCTGCAGCACAAAACGGTCAAACAGTTCGTTCATTACATATACACTTTAAAAACATATGAGCCGTGTCACGACAAAACCAACATAGTAGGTTTGCGACCAGCATAGATCCAGACCAGCCTGCGCCTCCGCGCAGTCTGATCAGGATCCATGTTGTTCGCTATCAGTTTCTCTACTTGTAATAGGGTTGGTAAGCGAACAGCATAGATCTTGATCAGAATGCGCGGGTGCGCAGGCTGGTCTGGATCCATGCTGGTCGCAAACCCATTATGTTGGTTTTGTCGTGACGCGGCTCATATGTTTATTTATCTTTATTATGTCGTAAAAGCACTAAATATCCGGCATTACCGTTAGGTATTTAATTTCATTTCACATTTTAAGTTGCATATAATGAGGCAATGCCCCCTCACGATAAAAAAAACTTTTTAACATGAAACTCTCGCTTTTCATAAATATACACTATTCTTGTAAACATATTGATATAATGTGTAATATATCATAGGAGAAATATAATAACGCGATTGATTATTGACAAGAACAGAAATCTATATACAGCTTGCAGCATTTTATATATATTGTAATTATAGATCTTGATTGATTGCAAGCATGATACAACTGACTATAAATATTTAATATAGTGTTTAAATTGTAAAAATGGAAATCATTCATAGACAATATATATCATGATTATCACCAATCATTTCAAAATTATATTGACCGCAATTTGTTATTTCATGCTTTTATGTAAGAGACTGCTTGGAAAGAAAATGTTGCCTTTTCTGGAAAGGAAGATAATAATTGCCGCATCTTCTCTCTGTACAAAATAACATATGATGGTAATTAAAATGTTCAAAAATATTACATTTGATTGATAGTATTATAATAACTTATATCTAGCCCTACAAATTACTATCACATGCAATGAAACAATAAAAAAATTAGTCTTGACAAATATAATGTTTATCAAAATGTCTGTAGTTTCGTCAGTGTAGAGAGTCCCTAAAGAACGCCCAACACGGAAAAATTAAAATGTTGCACGTTTGGATTTGAGTTTGTCCATAGACAGTACTTTAAACTATAAGCTACCATCTAAGCCTCTAGCAACGGCAACATTTTGAAGTCGTTTTAATATTTTTTCAACATCGATATTATGTATGACTCATGTAAACCCATTTCTGTTATTAATTCAATATTTTTATTCCTTAGGCTATTATTATGCACTAAAGCACTAAATGCACAAATAAATTCCATAGATTAATTAACCACTTTTTAATCAAGCCATATTTAAGTGTATGAAAGAAATTCAAAGAAAATTTAAGCTTATTCTTGTCCAGATAAAAGCATATCTAGAAAATAATCTAGTGATTATTTGGACAATCATGATTATGCATTATGAAGACAAAATGAAGTTTTATCCTATTTGGACAAAATCATTTATTTTCTAAAAAGAGGCCTCCATGCCAGACAGAGTGATTAAGGCCGCCAACTTTAAATCACAGGCCTTATAGATGCATGTTTGAACGTGAAATTCAACCTCACTTGAGTCTTGTTAACTAAAGGTTGATGGTTCTACCCCAGTACATGCATGAATTTGAAATAATAATGCATCAAAGGGTACCTGTAGTCTTCATCAACCCAGCAAAATAAATAAATAATAATTATGTAGAATTTAAAAGCAATGAAAAGAACCGCTTCATTTTAACTGATACTTATGAGAGGGCAAGAGGAAAACTGAAAAAAGCTGAAATGGAAACAGATGCCAATACAAAAGATGCTGAAGCTGACCTGACAGAAAAAAGGGAACGAATGTAAACATATAATGCAATTTTATTCAGTAGATAGGTATTTATGTTAGAGTGGTTCAAATTGGAACTATTATGCTTTGGTATATGGCTTTAAAATGAAGCAGACATGCGCCTATTAGTCAATGTATTTTAAGTAATGGTACTTTTATTAGGTTTGGAGTATATCATTTCACTTGAGTAATTATTGTAGACTGTGTATTCAACTTCTTCCTAACGTTTCCATCCAGTTCAAAGGAAACTTTGTGTATATATATAGAGAGATTCGGGGGATGCTTGTTCACCACAGTAAGCTAACAACATGAATATGTCAGTAAAATACTAATTTACAATTCAGAATGTAATATGTGACAAATATGGTTTTGGTCATTAAAGTGTTTTCTCAATGGATTAGACCAGTAAGGTACATGAAGACCATCCATAGGTCACAAGTTTAATTCACAGAGAGATCTGCATGGCAAAAGGCAAGAACTAATGCCAATTCCCTGTATATAGCCTACGTACATTTAGTTTTGATCATGAAATCATTTTACCCCCTGAAATTAAGTTAATGATTTATATAATGTTATATTATTATCTTATCCAGCCCTACTATACGGACAGTGAAGGCTGGCCATCTCCACCCAAAAAAGCCTGTGTCAGCACAGACAAAAAAGTTAAAATTGTGCATAATGACAAATCAAAAGAGAAGGGTACAAAAGATATGCTGCCGCGATCTCCGGTAGTCATTCCTCCAAAAGTGTAATAGGGTCAACATTAAGGACCACCTTATTCTCTGCTATTGAAGGAGAAAGAAGGAAGGATAAGACACCAACTTCAGGCCCATCTGGTGAGTTTTGTCCTTTCATGGAGCATATTTTATCGTGCATTGATGAATTTTGATGCAATTTAGTATTGAGGCAACCTTGATTTCCAAATTACTTTCCTTTGCTATTACTATATAGTTTAAATTGTAACCTTTTTATTACTAGCCCTTCGGAACAGTTGAGGCTACTTTTCTGTGGCACATCATGCATATTACCTCCAATCTGTAGGTGTACTGTAGCTGGTAAAAATTTTTGTGTGGTCTTATAAATGTTTTAATAAACTTTGTGAAAAAAATGGTTAGAAAAATTCAGTAAGCCGATTGAGATGCTATTTTGAATAAGTGCTTATGATCTAAATAGTAAGATCAGGTATATGTAAGTTCTTTAGATAGCTGACAGGCTCAACAGGTTGTCCATTGGCATCAAGTTAGCATATTGATATATTTTGTTGAGGCCTCCATGGCCGAGTGGTTATGGTCACTTACGTACAACAACTTGCCTCTCTGTGATTTCCTTGGGTTTGAGCCTCACTTGGGGCATGGAAATCTTTATGTGACGAAGTTATCCAGCTGGCTTGTGATGAAATATTTCAAGGAGGGGCACATTGGGGTCTTCCTAGGAAGAAAGCTTGAAAAAGTCACTATATAACATACAATTATGCTGGTGTCATGCTAAACCCAACCAAGAAAAAAATGAATTTTCAGTTTCAGCCACTGATCTAAAGATTCTTCTTTTATTAGAAGAGTTAAAAAATGAAGCTAAGATTCATACTAAACTGTTGCTGAAACTTGGTCGTCAGACAGAAAAACAAATATCGATGCCAAGTTTGCCAGAGGAAATCACATTTCCAATATCAAATTTGAGTCAAATGGAGAATAGAGAGGAAAAACTGGCTGATGACGAAGTTGTTAATTCACTGGTTTGTACTTTTTTATGTCAAAAGTTGAGATAGCCCTAATTGTTTCATTTCACATTCAATATATCCAGCTACTGAAACAAGACCAAGGTTAGACAGCAGTTTAACATAACCACAAAGCTTGTATTTTTATACTTAACAAAATAATTTATATCGAAACTGTGTTTTAGCACTTTTAATGAACTGAGGGCATTTATAAGCTTACTGTTATAACTTCATGAGTATGCAGCTCAAGCGAAATTATTCAGATTGACATATAACCGTCCAAGTGCATAAACATTTTTAATGTTTTGCTATATTTTATTCAGTATTTTTATGTATTTTGTTTCTAAAATCAGATGAATATTATAGAATTGTTTCTTTTAAAACACTCCTTTACGGTAAAAGATAATTCGTCTTGAGGAAGAGTTTAGTTTGGACAAAATTTATTATGAGTTATTTGCAAACTTCTGCTTTGTTACTAGACTTCTCAACAGTTTGTGTAAATTTAATTTGAAGTGTAACTTCGCATTAAACACAAGTTACTTTACCCGACTGCAAAAATTGTTTTTATTTCATTTCAGACAGCAAATTTATGTCTAATTGGAGGAGATAGTGTGGAGAGCAATGTTCGCCGTGTTATGTCTCACACTTTGTCTCAGGAAGTTGCCCTAGAATACAACTGGGTTGGAAAAGGCTAGAAAGAAACCATTCTAAAACTTAGACTTAAAAAAGTCATATTAGGTTTTTATTTTTACTTTTTCAAAGGTGATTTCTTCGGTACTAGAAAATTATTTTACACCGTAGGTGTAAGATATGACTCTTGTGTTGTAAATGATCATCATAACTCTGTTTGCATTTTAACAGAATTATGCCCCTTTTTAACTTAAAAATTATAGGTTAAATTTTTTAATTTTTAATTATGTCAAATATCTCTGTTACTATTAAATCTATTGACTTGTAATTTAAAATATTTCTTTACTATCAAAGTCTAATTCCTTTAGCTCTGTTTGCATGTTTTCAGATTTATGTGCATTTTACCTAGTAAATTCTAATAAGTAGTGTATATTTAAATAAAATCAGTAAACTGTATAAATTTCAGATGCTGTAAGAGGAAGTAGACAGGGGTCTACTAATAATGAAATCGAGAAGACAATGACGGAGTTGCTAAGATATGCCAAGGATAGGGAAGGCGGGCGGAGGAAGAGATTGACTAAAAAGTTGCAACAAAAAAGAAAAGAAAATGAAAATGATATGTGAACAACATTTAGTAATAAATTGTAGTAATTAGTATATTTTATATTCTTTTATTTTACGGTCTCTCTGAATTCTAGGAGGCTTGCTGTTTTTTGGTCTTGTCATCTGTCTGTTTGTCTGTCTATCTAATCCCCTGAAAATAATTTGGAACAAATATCAATTATTATGACGTCATAATCATGACTCCTTAATTTAATATAAGGTTTAAAGTTTCTGATGTTTGACCATGGTTATGTTTGCTGGGCTTATATTTGAAAATAAATTAATGGCTTAATTAATAATTGCTAGTTTAATTCTCGTAATATGAGAAGGAAACTTGTCGGTGGGCAACTTGAAGCCGATAAAAAAGGCATTGAGCCACTATTGGCATTCTTAATTGATCCAACTGAACATGTAGATGGTCCAACATTGGGCCAACAATGACAGTCATTGATCAAATAGAGGGCCAGCGTTAGTAGTAAGAAATAAGTAATTGGGTCAATGGAAGGCCAACAATAAGAGTAGCAAACAAAGTGATAGGGTAACTGAGAGCCAACTTAGATAGTAGAAAACAAGGCATTGGGCCAACGAAGGGCCAATGTTTATTGTAAGAAACCTGTCAGTGGGTCAACGGGGGGCCAACAATAAGAAGGGAAACAAGTTGTTGGGCCAACAGAGGGCCAATGATAGGAAGGACAACCAGTCATTGGGCCAATGGAGGGCCAACGATAAGAGTAGGAAAGCAGTCGTTTGGCCAACCATATACCGACCGTTGGCCCAACGTTGCCCCGATTAGCAAATTGACATTGGGCCAACGTTGGCATTATGTGTTGGGCCAACACAACACATGTTATTCGTCCAACGTTGGGCCAACTACTGTCTGCTATCTGGGAATACTGTATTATCTTATAGATTTCTAGTGCAAACAGTGCTAAAATCGATTTTAATTGTTATTTTTAAATTTTAAAATAAAAAAAGTCCAACCTCTAACATCAGTAAAAAGTGTTTGCAATAAAAGAAAAATAAAAGTGTTTCCTGTGCAACACAGGCTGTGAATGTTGAGAAAAATTTACTGTATATGCGTATGGAATCGAAAGGTATGTAGCTTTATTAGTGGGGCGGGAAATTGAGAAAATAGTGCAAATTGTGATACAAGCATGAAACTTTCAGGAAATCATCTTTAGACCATGTAGATTTCAAAAGTGAAGTGGGCCCAAAAATATCTCTGCTCATTCAAGATGGCCGCCATTTTCAAAATGGCCGCTATATAAATTTGACGTACAATTAGCTCATTCATTCCAATTTTTTGTACAGACCTTTAACTAACACCAAAAACATGCATATAATTTCTCCTTTTCAAAAATTTGAATCTCACAAAATTTCTCGTTCATACTTCTTCCAAATCCAAGATGGCGTCCAATATGGCCGTCGATTTTGTGCAAAACTGTTATATCATTTTTATAGTATAATTTTTTGCACAAATTATGTTTATTATGATAAAAAAAGTGTTTAAACATATCAGAGATAATCAAATTATTTGTTAATCTCAATAAAAGTAAACATTTTAAAAGTTTTTGTCTAAAAATATCTTTAAAAAAGATCAAGAAAAAATTCGATTTTTTCATATTTTTCAAATTTGATTTTCTAAAGTAATGTACAAAGTTAAAAAAAGTTACTTTATATCTTAAACTGTATTTGACATTCCATTAATATCATGTGTTTATTGTAAAGAATGTAAGAAAAGCATTAAATCTGTAGGTTTTATATTTTGTGAAAGTGGGTGGGGTAATTTTGTATGATAATTGTGAAAGAAAGAACAATAGAAAATCTACATCGCTAAGTTCATTCTATTTCTTTGCCTTTTTACTTTTCTATGAATTCTTATGCAAATGTTCCAACTTAAAAAGTACTTCTTATTGGATGAAAGTATTTTTGTCTTCCTTCGGGCCATTTGGTGGGTGAGCAAGAAATGCACATACAAACATGTGTATACATTCAGTTATTAAATTTGGTTGCATGATAATTCTTGTTTCAATGTATTTGATATCATATATTAATTGTTAATTGTAAAGACATATAAGAAGACAATAAATCAACTAAACGTGCTTAAAATAGCAAACATGTACATGAATGTAAGGTATAAAGGTAGTCCATAAACGCATATTTTTGACTCCTCCACAATTTTATATTTATAATATAAACATGGTTTAAAAGCCAGCAAAATGTATTTGATGTGAAACATATATATCAATGATATGGCCTGGCCTGCATGAAACTTTTTGAAAAGTAAAGATACAAACTAAGTGTTCTAGTATTTCCTAAAGTAATCATATCTTATTTTTTTCTTTCAATAAGAGTGTAATGATGACCCTGGATCACTCACCTAAGACCATTGTTGGAAAAAAGGTAACAAGATCATTCTGGGAGTGTCAATTATGTCATAACACACATGATTTGTGTCATAATTGAATCCGGTTGCTTTTAAAGAAACATGCTCAATATCTGCTTTCAATTTTTTATTTCACACGAGAAGACTTTAATAACCATATCTATATACGAGTCCATATAAACTTAGTGACCTTTTGTGTTTGGTAAATTTGGACCATGTTGTCCATGATATATCATTATTATAACATAATTATGATGATACATGATTAATGTATATGCGTCGGATACTGTAGGTTAAGAGAAAACAGATTTATTACAGTAGTCTTTGTAAATTAAGTGTTACTATTGCAAAACCATTTTAGACTGCAGTAGCATCATACAAATTTATGCATGTTATATCAGTCTACATCCCAAATATCTTATTTCAAGTCAATGAAGTTTAACACTAGATTTTTTTAATGTGTATTCCTATACAAGTCTGTGAACCCAGGTGGCTCTATGAGCATGATTCATTAAATGTGTAAATAAAGACCCAAGGTGGTGCTACATGCCAGCTTAGTACCTGTGCTCTATGCATTTTGATTTTTGAGAAGATTTCTTTTATTGCATGTACACTTAATGATCCAAAAGTGTTTATGTAACTTTTAAAGAGGTCTTCTTTACGTGGCAAGGTTATATTTTGACTATCTAAGCTCAAGGCATTACAGTTTGTTTGTTTGTTGATTTTTTTTAATAACAACAACAACAAAACAACTTCCATGCGATTCCCTACACAAGTTTTTAAAAACTGTGTTCCTCGTGAGGGCCTTTAAATCATGTTCCTGCAGTCCAAAATGGCTTTCCCTGTCACTTAGTTTACATTGACTTATATATCAAAATTCTTCTCCGAAACTATGTGCACAGAGAAGAGAAAATATCGTATATCATAACATTGTGATGCTATATAAAGATTATAAACTATTGGCATAGGGTCAAAATCACTTTGTTTACATGGACTCTTATTGGAATATAGTTATATGAGTCTTCTTGTAGTTCTGAGAGCCTAGTTATTGGACATAATTCTTTTCAAATAGTTTATAAATCATGACTGGTGAAAAAAAAGATACTCCAATAAAATGATTTTAGCATTCTTCAGTATAAAAGAATTATAGACCTTTTCCAGCAGTGGGTCTTAGGCGCGTGATCTAGGGTCAACAATGCTCTCTTGTTTTATGGGAAAAATAAAGTAGGAATATTCCAAAGTATAAGCTATGTTTGTTATGTGGGTCAAGCGGTTTTATTGATACCTATTTTAGCACACCTAGTCATTAGATAATATGATGTATCAGTCGCCTAAATTTTTGTTTCTTTTGAGAATATCTTGTCTACATAAGTTATTGGAAATGGACGGTACTAATTCAATTATACTTGGTTACAATGATGTGCAAGTAAATATAACTTTGAATCATTCTGTTACAAGCTTTTAGCAAGACTAAATTGTGCAGGAAATAATTGTATTCATAAATAGACAACATTTCACTAACGTCCAGGCATGATTTTATCTAACATATGGTTCGTTGATGAATATTCAGTCTTCTTTCTGTACACTTATCAAGTTATATTATGAATATTGAAACAACTTATATCATGCAAACACATTTAATAACTGAATATATACATATGATTGTATCTGCATTTATTGATATTTTAGTACACCCTCTAGACCTGAAGGAAAACAAAAAATACCTTAATACAATAAAATACTTTTACAGTGAATATTTGCATAAGAATTCTACAAAACGTTATTTTGTACTACAATTGTCTGATAAATTTACCCCACCCACTTTTAATAAGTATTAAACCTTCACATTTTTGTTTGTTTTTTTGTTACAATTATACAATAAAACATAGTGTTGATTGAATATCAAATACACTTTAAGAATTTATGTAACTTTTGGAATTTTGTACATAGACCTAGAAAACCATGTTAGAGAAAAAATGAAAAAAATGGCACTTTTTCTTTGATTTTTTTAAAGATTTTTTTTTTGTACAAAAAACTAAAAACATGACTAACAATGTGGTTAACCTAAAATTTGATTTTTTTTCTAATATATTTCACAATTTTATATGGAAATACGCATACCGTGTGCAAAAAATTATACTACAAAAGAGGTATATCAGTTTTCATTAAAATTGGCAGCCATATTGGACGCCATCTTGGATTCTGAAGAAATATGCAAGAGAAATTGCTTAAAGATTTCAATTTTGAAAAGGGGAAACTATATGCATGCTTTGGTGTAAGTTTCAGGTCTGTACAAAAAATTGGAATGAATGAGCTATTATGTACATCAAATTTATATGGCGGCCATCTTGAAAATGGCGGCCATCTTGAATGAGCAGAGATATTTTTGGGCCCACTTCACTTTTGAAATCTAAATGGTCTAAAGATAATTTCCTGAAAGTTTCATGCTTGTATCACAATTTGCACTATTTTGACAGCAGAGACCTTATTTCCCGCCCCACTATATACAGAACTAGAGAAAATTCATTACATATTAACACGTGAAGTAAACGTATTAAAAAAGCGACACTGGTTTTTTTAACACCACAGAACTGGAAATAATTTTTCGAAATGTGTATAACATTAATTTTGTTATTGATATATATTTTGTTCAAAAGTTCACCATATTTTGCGTTCTCCGTTTTACCGGAATAACCGTTTTTAGTAAGTAAAATGTCCCGTAAATGTAAAAAAAACAAGAATAAAGATCAACAAGGCAAAGGCAACGTTAACAGGACGCGGCAGGCGCTTTTAACTAATTGAGCGAAAGAAATCGCTTAAAGAATGAGATTCTCAGTATTTCTTTGTTATCTTTTGCGTATCTTTTGTTTAAAAGGCCCTATTTGACTCATGTAATAATATATTCATGAATTATTATTTACAAGAATTTTGTGTAAGTTAGTAAGAAAATTATCAGATACTTATTTGTATAACTAGATATATTTTCTGTGAACATATAATAGATAGTGCGGTATACTTTGGACATATTCCTTGCGTTTTTTTATTATTACTTGAACACATTAAGTGGTTATGTAAAAATGTTTTCTGCCACTAGACAAATAACAAATCATTATTTGACTATACGTATAATAACCACCGTATGAACACATCTTCGGATGATTCTAAATTAAAAATTGTACCCTTTCATGTCTAAATGTTGAATTCAGCTTTATCCGGTGCTGGGGGGGGGCATAAACGGTAGTTTGCACTTGAAAGTAACGTCCAAGAACAGGCTCAATCAAACCAAGCCTGCAACATTTTCAATTTTGCTGTTTTGGCCTTTCTTTAGGATTCTTATTCTTATTTTCTCTATAGACCTTTTTACGACGCGGTCCGTTGCTATGAAAAATTGATCGGAAGTAGTATTTTTCGCGCATGCGCAATTTGCGTAGGGCAAAAGAGCCAGAAATGTAGTAGAAATTCAAAGACAATTCCGGGTTAATTTTAAGTGAAAATAAGAAAATCATATAACAAAAGATGCCTTTATAGATTTGTGGCCAAGATTGCCAAAAAAGGCATGGAAAAGACGATTGTTTAAGAACACGGCCTGACATTGAGATTATTGTTGTAAAAAAATGTGGAAATATATACTATATAATTGTTGTTGAAATCGTCCATATAAAAACTATTTTTATAAGGTATAAAGAATCTAGTACATAACATTTTAATTTAAATGTTTGTAACATTTAAAATTGAGGTGAATTATCATTCTGAAAAAAAGTCGGAACACGTGATAAAATGCATCTTTAGTTTTCAGTTTAGCTAATTTTATCCTTTATCCGACTTGACTGAGATGCCAAACAGAATTTTTTTAAGTCAAATGTTTATTTAAATAATTTTTCAAACTCTTGAGAAGTTATAAATGGGTGGTGGAATAACACACATTTTGTCCGGTTCCTTGTAAAACATGGAAATGCACGTCACGTACACTATTTGTCAGTTCACAAAACCAATTTACATTGATGATATTGGTATAAATAAAAGTTACTTAAATTATGATTAATCATTTTCACAATTTTAAGTAATTAACAATGTCATGGTACTAAAAACGACCCGTTTGAATGATATTGTAAACTTGCTGGAAAATAACAACCGGTCACGTGTCAATCTGTTTGACACTTACCGCCTTGCCAATCCGCTTTCAAAGGAATACCAATTGTGTAATATTATGTAATACATGGGTAATAAAAGGTGAAAAGGTAAACCCCTGCTGTTTTAATTTAAATTACTGATGGAAAAGTCACCCTATCATTCTAATAATACCTTGAACAGAGAACTTTTGGTCGTTGAATTATAAGTCCCGCTAATGTTGTATCTGTTATAAATATCAATTCACGTTTTAAATACTTACCGCTTTAATTCATCCCAAAATTTCTTTTTTGTGGGTGACATAAGTTGAAATCACGCCTTTTAAAGCCTTTAAGTACGCTAAATGTATGCTATTGCGCTTTTGCCCTACGCAGAATGCGCATGCGCGAAATTCAACATACGTTGCTATGGAAAAATCGTACTGTAAAAAGGTATATTCTATCTTATTCTTAAGTGTTCAAAATATGATTTATAAACATGAAATTTGTAGATTTGTAGCATGTTATGCACCTGTTTCAAAAGTTAGATAATATTTTATTCTACTTTCTAGTATGATCATTGTTTACGTATTCAACTGCATGATAACTGTAAAATGATAACAAAGTATACTAAGACATATCCATAGAGAATAATACGTTCTCATCTATGTGGGTTGGCTGATGTATATAACACTCCTTATAACATTAAAATGCTGTTTAGATATCACATTCTCATTCAATGCCTTTTTATTGTGTTTATATCCTGCTTACGTAAATATTTAATAAAATTCAAACTTAATTCAAGAAAGAATAATGCTCATCTTATACTGGGAATAAGTTTTTGATGACGGAACGTCCTTGGTCCCCATAATTGCTGAAAGAACGAAGGAAAATGATCAGGGTATTAAATTTGAAATCAACTGAATATTAAATTTTCTCCTGAAAATGCCGTGAGCTTATCGCACTTAAATTTAAGTAGAAATGTTTGGTATACTTTACTTCTTACAACAAATGTCACTAAAAAAATTAAAATTGAAAAAAATATCTTTATAAATGTTTTGTAAAGATAAAGAGATAAATTTAATTTAAACTTGAAAATGACGTTTTCAGATTAACATTAAATTAAATAAAAGTCAAGATAACATGTAACTTAATTTAGTCTCAAGCTTCATGTGTATTTCCTTACACACAAACAGTAAGCATTTTCATATCATTTTTATAGTTATTGAAATGTATGACACCCAACAATATACATGTATATGCATAGTAGTTAGTATCCTTTATAAAGAAGAAATTTTCCAAATGTGTCGAAAAGGATAAAAGGACGTAAAAATAATAATTCTTAATTTCTTCGAACTGGATTTGAACATATCTAATTTTAAAGTTTTATACCATAAAAACCTCACATGAAATGCGTATCACGGCGGGTCTTAAGAAACATATCATATTATCATATTGGATTTGAAATAAACACTAAAATTTTAAACTATATATTTTAATTTAAATATATCAATACGAGCGATGATTGAAAAGTTCGGGGAATTAGAATTACTAAACCCTGCAATGGAAAAACGAAAATATAAAATACATCACTAGATATATATCCTTAAAATATAATAAACAAGATCAACAAGAAAAGGGGACGTTCAATGAACGCAACCCCCACACGAACCAGCAAGAAAAACCAGTGGCAAGGAGCCCAGGAGGACAAAAACATGTCAGGGCGCAAGGGAGAGCACGGTCAGGGTAATCTCTAAAATGATTCATAAGAAATAATAGTAACCGTCCGCAAAATCAAAGAAAACGACTGACCAATAATATTAAGTAAAAGGACACAGGGAAGGGGATAATGGGATAGGAGATTCCTCGGGAAAGGGTGGTTGGGAAGTTAAAGAAAAAACACTAGGGGCAAAAGGGAAGATACCGTAGACGAGGAAACAACAAGGGACACAAACAAAAGTGTCACCAAAACAGTATGAAACTAGAAATGTGTCCATAGGACACGGATGCCCCCACACGCCACTGTTCTGTCAATCTAATGACTCTAGGTCAAATATTTTTTACATGTGCCACAAACTGAAAACTAAAAATCAACAAAGGGCCATAATTCTGTTAAATTTGGTTGCAGCAAAAATCCCTTCCTTTACTACCATCTACACATTAAGGTCGTTCATCCCTGGAATTTAAAGCAAAATCTGCCATCCGGTTTAAGAGGAGTTGCGTTCACAAAATTTCTACATAGTATATAGTGAAAAAATCAACAAAGGGCCATAATTCTCTTAAATTTGGTCGCAGCGAAAATTCCTTCCTTTACTACCATCTACACATTTTGGTTGTTCATTCCTGGAAGTTTAAGCAAAATCTGCCAGCAGGTTTAAGAGGAGATGCGTTCACAAAATTTTACATAGTATATAGTGAAAAAATCAACAAAGGGCCATAATTCTGTTAAATTGGTCGCAGCAAAAATTCCTTCCTTTACTACCATCTACACATTAAGGTTGTTCATCCCTGTAAGTTTAAGCAAAATCTGCCATCCGGTTTAAGAGGAGTTGCGTTCACAAGATTTCGGGACGTACGGACGAACGGACGGACGGAAAAGTGCAACGCTATATGCTCCCACATTGTGGGGGCATATTAACAAGACATACATCTGAGGAACACAGAGAGGCGCCGCCTTGGAACGGTCATCAGCAAAAGTACTACTGGGGAGCTATACCGGTTAATGGTGCACCAAACCTCACTCTTAACCCCACCATGTTCCTATAAACGAGACAGTGTAAATAAAATGAATATCTGCCAAGTGAAAGTGAACAGTTGTTATGGTTACAAAAGGTGAAATAGGTAAAACACCAAAATCATCATGTAGAAACATATAAAAGAAAACCCAATGACCATAACAAAAGTTCGTAATGTCTTAACGGAAGACAGAGCAACAAGAAAATAACCTACAAGGGCACCGATAAAGCAAAACAGAAAACGAATATTAAGGAAATTCAGTCCCAAAGGGCTTTAAGAACTGTCCATCAAAGTGTCTCCTTCTATGGTCCGTCAGATGTAATCAAAAGAGGAAAGCGTAGTATCCAACTGTAATAGGGTTGAACACTTAGCATGCAATATTTCTTAAAATAGTAGGGTCATAACCTCTTTAATTAAAACGATTAATGATTCTAGTAAAAACAGCAGAAAAATTACCAGGACCCAAAATCGTACGAAGTTTATAAATCGCATCGCCATAAAAAACAGTTTGGCTAATAGTCTGAAGACTGGCAACGAGCTGATTTATTATTAATTTACATTGAACAATAATGCTTAGCTGGAACGTTGAACAACAGTTGTTCGTACATTACCTTAAAGTCAAAATACAGTTTCAATTAATTTTCTCCTGTGACTTAACACTTTTTATGTATGTGTTTCGAACCCATGTTAAGTTCGACTGCAAGAATTTACTGCACTGTGTAATACGATATAATCGCCCTGCAATACCTCGCAATGTACATTATCTTGAAGTTCCTAGACTAAGGATGTGTTTCTAACAGTGACTTGTGATGTGTTCTACCTAAAAATTTATCATCAAACGATCTAGCGGGGCAATCCTTAAACAGCTTTTGTCAATAATAAAATCAATTTAGTACATCGTTGTGTATCCGCCGGGAAATAACACATCTTCAATTCTTCCGGACATGATGTCGAGGTGTAACCCTAGGAAAGTCAGTCGCGTTTGCGTCAAATTTACGTTAAATTTATCTAAGAATGAATAAAGAATATGTGGAATAAAAACGTGGTAAATTCACGCTATCCTCGCTTGAAAGAACATGTCTGGTTAGATAATTCTGCCACCAAGTGTATGTGTTTAACGACTAAAGAAACCCGTTTTTCATATCAGTTGTGTTTTGGTAAAGAGTTTTCCGGGGCATTACAGTCATCTATTTTTACTTGTTGCCTGCGTCAAGCATTTTAAAAACGCACAATAACAGCACGTGCTCCCGCAAGGTAATCCGTCATGCTACCTTCTCCGTTTATGTACATCTGTGTGCGAATTTTTAATGAATGAATGATGTGTTGATTTCAAAGACGTTAGTGATTTGAACACGTTTTGAAGAAAATAAGATAAATAACACAATAATGATGCCTTTTCGATGCCTCCGCTGTTTTCTATCGTCATTGCATAAACAAATTCATATAACTATGAATTATATTTGACATTTCTTTCAGCGACAGAACAGATAATTTGATTCAGTCAAAGTTATATTTTGACTAGTGTAAACTATGTCAATTGCTCAGTATAGATTTATATTGAGTACATATGAGTTGAATAAGCATATTAAGGAATTCATTTTGTCCATCACGTGATACTTATTGTTAAGTTGAATGTTCTTCTATATTTTCTTTGATAATATGTAGTTGGAACATCATAAGCAGGGTAGACATCTGGTCGTTGTAATTGATATTTTCTATGTTTTGTTAACTCAAGTCAAGCAAAATTTAAATCAGTTCTTATTACATCATATAACTCTCCGTTAATGAGTTTATTTTTCATTAAGTGTTTAATAAAATTGACATATTTGTCACCACAGCCGACACGTTTCTGATTATTGCAGAGAAATGTGAATCTAATAATCATGTAAATTTAATAGCAATAACTTCTTATTTTAATAGACACACCTGCTCAGATTGTCTTCAAGTACAGAAGATAAAGGATACTGTTTTTTGAACAACTCGAAATAAATCAAATATGTGCGTAACAAAAAGACAATATTAAATACAATTCTTAACAATTTGAAAATGGTAAAATAATTAACCTCTTGTTCATGTTCTTCATGTTCTTTTCACGTAGAAAAGATTAATTGCAATTTATATAAAACAAACGTTTAAAAGAAACGTATGGTGGACTTAGAGAACAATTTGAATAAAAATAATTACGATGTGAAAGTATAAATAGGCGAACTAACACTTGTAACGCTACCATAATTTATTGCCTTTGCGACTGTATCAAGTCTTCGTGTGTGTGTGTGCGCTTACGTAAGTACGTGGATGCGTGTGCGCTTATATATATATATGCTAAATTATAAGACAGCTAGGCACATGTTTAAACCAGAAACTCTAAAGTGTTTGTACGAATTTAAAATAGATAAATACAGAATCCCTAAAGAAAGCCCAACACGGCAAAATTGAAAATGTTGCAGGCTCGGTTTGATTGAGCCTGTTAAAGTTTTATTTGCTTATGTGATTTTTGTATTTTATTATTATTATTATTATTGTTATTTAAAAAAGACGTTGCCTCGTTATGTCACAAAAGCCAACAATCACAACACAACATAATTATATTAATGTGTGAAAACCCCTATTTCCCAAACGGTTTTATCGTATGCAAATGAAGTTAAATATGCGCTTAATAATATCGATTAAACAATACAAGGCTCTGCCCCTACATAGATCGTGTATATGTTTCACTGTTGATATTTAGACTGCATTGAATTGACCTTGAACTTAAACAGCAATTAAATTAACCAGTTCAAATGAAAAACAAATGCAGAGCAGAAAACATATTCCCTTATTAGGGTTTTTGTGTTGGAAACAAGCACAAACAACGGAGAAGTTTAAAAATTCTGGAAAAATGTCAAACATGTACGTTATGGATCAAAACTGTTTCGTTAATAAACATCAAAAAGTTTTTTTTACATAAGCATCCATTTAGGTTATCGGAGCGTTCTTATATAAATGAAGTTGAACATTCACACCACAAAAGAAAGATGTCAAATATAAACTTTGACTTTTTTTCATGCTTTGTCTTAAGAGTCCGTTTTTTTAGCGACCCTCTTGGGTGTTTCTCTTGCACGGTCTCTTAATAAACGTTTGACTGTACAAATATTGAAACTACTTTATGAAAATGTTATTCATAAAAAGCGATTGGTCAATTGACACATGCTTATGGTCATTTCTGTCTAATAACAGTTTTGTTGAAGAAGCTAACAAGTTATACAACAAATTGTCAATGTGTTTGTAGCGTATGGAATTACTGAAAGATATCGAATAAAACGAAAGGTAACGTGAAATATAGTTAAATTATCTGTAATAAACTTGACGAAAGGAAGAAGTTAGACGTTTCGTGGTGATATATTGTAAAATTTAACCGCTTTCTTCGTTTTAACTTACGCTCTACCGATTGTGACACTGAAATATACAAGTCATATATTTGCTTTAACTTGAGCACAAACCTTTTGCGGTAAATTGACCTTAAATATTTGACACTCTCGACTATAATGAATGCTGGATAATAATTACTTTTTGCTTTTGAAGAATGGAAATGAGTTTCAAAACGGGAAATATTCTCTCTCCCTACAGCAAGTTACCGATTAGTGTTTATATTGATAAGATTTGTGAGTCCCCAACAGGAAGGGACTTTAGGTTTACCTTCCGTCCGTCTGTCTGTCCGTCCGTCAGTAAGTCCGTCCGTCCATGAAACTGGATCCCGTGATACCACAAGAAGTACTGAATCTATTTTTTATGAAACTTGATATATAGATAGATGGCATACTGGCGATTATTCTTGTCTTTTTCTTTACTTCTATTTTTGAAAACTTTGGTTGCTGTGGCAACAATTAGTCTTAAAATAAGGCATATTTAACACATAAACTGGATCAAGTGATAACGCAAAAAGTACTGAAAATACTTTTATGAAACTTAACATATGAGTAGATGGCAGGCAGTACGGAGATTATGCACGTATTTTTCTTTTCTTTCTATGTTGAAAAATGTGGTTGCTTTTGCAACAAATAGGCTTAAAATATGGCAAATATAACAGTTTTTGTGATTACAAAAGTACTGTAAACTTAAACTATGAAAACATGGCAGTATGGAGATTATGCACATCATTTAATCTTGACTATTTTGAGAGCTATCCTACTCGCCAAGCGTCGGCGACCTCGTTTAGATTTTTGATTCAAGTTTTTACGCCTGATGCAAGATTTTACGCTTTTTTTACTATAAGTTCTTTATTTTATCAAACTTCAAATATATTTCTGATCTTCAAGCACATCATATGTGATAATGTTTACAACTCTAGCAAAAAAGTTATCAGACTTACCCCCCCTTGAACTTAGAATTTCGTGAAAAAGATTATGATTTTAATACTTTCTTTAATTCTTTTAAAGTATCTACTTCAAACTTCATATATATCTTTCTTACTATCACTCAAATCTTTTTTAAGAATTAAGGTCCAATTTTCTAGTTTGTCTATTTCCAGAATTATGCCCCCCTTGAACTTGGATTTTTTTACAGAAAATTATTATGTTTTACTCAAACTTCTTCATTTTTATAGCATTGACTTCAAACTCCCACTTCATAATAATATGACAAAGGTTATAAATCTAGCGTCCATATTTCTAGAATTATCTCCTTCTTAAATTTTATTTTTTTCTAATTAATCATTCTCTAACTGTCTTATTTCTCCATAGATTGACTTTTAAAATAGACATTCATTATCAACACGCACTTCATATTTGAATATGCGATTAAACTTAAGTCATGGGCTTCCATTATTATTTTCATTTTGAATTTAAAATCTATTTGAATTCTCTTTCTTCTTTGTAAATATAAATGTTATGTTTGAAAATTTTTCTTTTTTCACTTTTCTTCTTTTTGACTATAAATGGTATTTTGTTTAAACTTTAGATCTTGTTGTTTGTCATCACTCACATTATGTATGACAATGTGCATAAATCTAGCATCTTTATTTCGAAACCTCTAAGTTTAAGAACTTTTCCAACAAATTTACTTAAAAATAGAGAAAAGTTGTAACATCAGTTATACATATTCATCCTGAGAAAATTGGATCTTTTGATTACCTGTTGAATAAACATTATTTCCTTACTAGGCAGGTAAAATTACTATGATACAGACAAATTAAACTTAACAGATCTTAAGTTCATTTATGTAATTCATTCATTCAATAGCATAATTCAATCAACAATGTCCTTTCAGAATGTTGTTGGGGTTCTAAAAGGTAGGGGATTTATAGAATGCTTGCAAATTATAATTCATTTTGTTTTATACACGCACTACAGTACTTAGTGTTTATCACAGCCTTTGTTTTGATGATTGTTTGCATGTACTCATTGTTCCAACAAAATGTTACAATGGGAGATTGAAATTAGAATCATTCGATATTTTGCCTAAATTTGCATTTGAATAAAACTTTCTTTTAAGAAGAAATTGGAATAATGTTAGTTTCGTTTTTTAAATGTTTTGTACAGAATTTATATTATTCTATCAGAAATGAAATTTTCTCAATTTTGCAAACACACTTTAATTCAATTAAAATCACCGAATTCCCAAAAGATTCTCTGCAAATAAAAATTGAAATAATTGCCATTCGATTCAAGTCACGAGTGTAACGTTTACATTCTGAACATCTCTCATTATGAAATGTATAAAGGAAGTGTACATTTTTAAATTAGTAGCTGAGGTCAACGCGTAAAGCCATTCTGCTATATTCTTTAGTTAAGCCGCTACGTGCCATTAGGCTTTGAGCTCTTTCAGAAGAATAAAAAAAAATATGTTGAAAAGATGAAAAGGATAAAATTGCCGATTTTTGATAGCTTTATGAAATACGACAGCAAAATTTTTATGATAATTTGTGTATTTAGGACCAACAGCTAGGTCATATTTCTATCTAATTCCATGTAAGCGTTATGGGCCTTGAAATGTGACCTAATATTATGCTCTCATATAGGTTTAAACCCTTTCCTTTAGTAGCTTTCGTGTTCTTTTGCTTTGTTTAGCGTCCTGTTGGACACCTTGTCATTGGTCCTGTGCTGCTTGTTTGGCTAATGCTTACATTAATTCCATCCATCCTTGTTAATCTTGTTTTCATATTTTAACCACAGTTTCACATCGATGGCGACGCCTTGGTAACTAGTTAAAATAGCATTTTAACGGCATTTAACAAAATACTATAACATGCATAAGGTGTGCTTGAATACATTTTTTTCAAATTGTTTTATGTTCTTTTAGCATCAGGAGATTCCAGTCTATTTGCTTTTAATAAATTTCTCTTGGATTGTAAACCATGACTTTAATAAGAACTATCATGTATCAAACAAAGGATTAAGCAAACATATCAACCATTCATCTTTTAACTTCTCATTTAATGATATCATATCAAGATTAACATATCAAGACAGAAGCTTTTGTATGACATATAGAGGATTGCAAATTCAAATGTAATACTTAGACAATTGCTGGAAATCTTTAGAAAAATTTCTTAATGTCTGACTTTTCAAAATGTCAACAATATTATATTTGCAACCTGTATATGTCATTAGAATGCTATGCGAAATCAGCAATGATATACTGTTTTGTTAGACATGGACGTGGGATAAATTGGTTTAAATGAAACGCTTCTACTTTCATTCATAAGTACCCTGAGCAGATGTGCTGTGTCTAATAAACAGTTTTATATTCTATATATCAATGGAATTGTAAGTTAGATGTTAAAAAAAAACAGAAAAATAAACATGATAAAGGTGTCGGGTGAAATGTCAAACCCTATAATTGACATTTGGTAGGGGTTTTTAATGTGACGTTATTTAATATTAAAATTGAGATGCTATTTTTTCCAACTTTGATGTTTTATGTATAAAATATCTATCAGACATGACATAATTAAAAACATGTTTAATGTACCAAATAAATATCTACTTTTTTCAAACTGACTTTTTAAAGTTTTTTTTTTAATTTTGTATCCACTTCCGCTATTTGCCTTGACATTATGTTCTAAAATAGAAAAACCCATCGACTTATTCTATCATTATTAGTCCTAAAAAGACATTTTGTATGATATACTATAAATCCCTATGTCAAACCTTCAGTCTGTTTTATTGACTTAAACTCAAATATGTAATTAAATAATAACTAAATTGAGTAATCAGTTGGGTTGTGATTCAAGTAGTGTTAATTGTCTCATAAAAATGCCTGGAACCCAAGTTTGCATCTTTTGATTTGAAACAGCTAAGAAGCTATTTCTATTAAAAATACGGTCAGGTTTTGAGACGCCTAAAACGTATTCTCAGACGCCAACGTTTTACCGTTATTTAGACGGTTATACTAACAGGTTTAACCATTCTCATTTGTTATAAATAATCGAAGTTAGGGAACTATTTTGATTTCAACCTAAATACATTTATGTCTTTCTAAACCTACTTTAAATTCAATCGAGAGAGAGAGAGAGAAAGAGAGAGAGAGAGAGAGAGAGAGAGAGAGAGAGAGAGAGAGAGAGAGCCCTTCAAATCGTCATCAATTCAGACATAATGTGGAATAATTAGTCGGTTACATTCGGAGAAGTTAATAACTACTGGTACGTTATTTAGGAAGCCGGTAAAATAGTTTGGCCGACGTAATGAAATTGGTGTAAAAACTAAAGAAACAGAACAAACAAAGTTCATATATTAATAAATTACCAAGTTATATCATTTTTGAGACGCTAAATACACTCAATATGTACAAGTATACCAGCTGAAGGTAAAATTACCAAATATCTAAAAACTGACAGAAAAAAGGGGAAATGAATGAGGGAAAGGCATTAGAATAGACAAATAAAAAAGAACAGAGGCAGAAACATTTTGATTTATAAATATAGGGTTTCTTTTTATTGAATTTGTTTGTCTTTATTTGTGGGTTATTAAATTTTGATATGGAAATACTATCAATTCAAATTTTAATTTAAAACTTTACTTTTTCATGTGAAATGTTTAAGCCCTGGTTTGTGGCGTGGATGGTAGCTTGCAATGTCTGGTAGACTCCATGAACATGCTAAAAATCGAGGTTGCGTTAATTTCAATTTTGACGTTTTAGGAATTCTATCTCTGCTTATTTTGTATTAATTGAACATATTATATCGCCAGGCGATGTTAGGGTGGTACACAAAAGAAACTAAAAGTAAAAAAGAGTATCGAAACACGACGCTATCTGATTTAAACGAGGGGGCGTATAAATTTGATTGCCGAGTGTTTTAATGTTCTTTCTCTGTTGTATCATAGGCAAAAATAAAAACACGCTCCCTGTTGTCACAATTTGAAACCCCTGAAAAAAGGAACCAATAAACGAGCATACAAATATGACATTTCTATCGTCATCCCTATTTGTCGTCACATTATGTAAACCCCAGAATATCAATAAGCCAATCAATGAGAATGCTTTATAGCGCGGGTAACTAATAACGCACTATGCATGTACATGTATAGGATTTATCATACAAGTATTATAATAGCTTTTTTTTCAAGGATTGGTTCATTTCATTTGTTGCTTCTTCCATTAGTTAGTAACACAGAAGAAACTACAGACATTGTGATAAACATCATTTGTTTCAAGGCTTATTTTTTTTCCATATAATAGCCATTTTTAGAAATGTTATAACTTATGAGGATACTATAAATAACGTCTATTATGTTTGAACATTTTAATTACCATCTGATGCTATTTTATCTCTAATTATCACGATTGTGTTTTTTCTTCTCTTAAACCAAGGCCGGCTTATTAAGGTTTTACAGTGTTTGATATTTTTCTTGTTCACCATAGCTGTTTGCATTATATCAAAATAAAACGTTATAAGTAGTTTATTGATTTTATACTATCTATTATCCCTTTATTCTTATTTGCAATATTTCATATGTCATTTTTTTATAATACTGCCAATATTGCACATGATAAAAAAATCTATAGAGTAATAGAGACACCTAAATAAATACTGTGAAATAGAAAAATTGTCTTTCTTTGAAGAGACATCAGTATCTATATGCTTGTAATTTAATGTGAAGGCAAATAGCGGACGTGGACACAAAATTAAAAAAAAAAAACTTTAGAAGTCAGTTTGGAGTTAATAAATCTTAAATTGGTACATTAATAATATTTTTTAATCAATTCGTGTCTCATAAAAATTTCATACATAACATATCAAAGTTGAGAAAAATAGATTCTCGATTTCCGCTTTCTCTATAATACTTTACATTTCACCTGGCACCTTTCTCATGCTTATCTTTTATTTAAAACATCTAGCTTATAATTCCATTGATACAAAAAATATAAAACTGATTATTTGACACGGCACACCTGCTCAAAGTACTTAGCAAAGGTTAAAAAAAACCGTTTCCTTTAAATCAATTTATTCCTCGTCCATGTTGTTGTTTTACGGCCAGACAGGTAGAACAGTACATTGTTACAATTTTTGAATAGCATTTCAATGACATATACAGGTTGCAAATATAATGTCGTTGACATTTATGAAGTCAGACAATTTGAAATTGTTCTATATTAAAAAAAAACGATACCACTTTGCCAGACATGGCATTACAAGTATTACAATTGAATTTATGTCTTACACAAAGTTCTGTTTTTACAAGTTAATTTTGATTAGATTTCTTGCCTCATTAAATTTAACAAATGAAAAGTCGATATGTTTTCTTTATATTTTATTTGAAACATTACAGTTCCTATTAAAGTCATAGTTTACAATTAGACTGGAATATGATGATACTAAACGAACATAAAACAATTTCAAAAAAATATTGTCTTTAAGCAAACTTTATGCATGTACAAGTACATTTACAAGTCATTATTATAGTATTTTGTGACCTGCTGTAAAATTGCTATTTTAGCTGAACTTTTCGAAGAATAGAAAGAGCTATTGTTCCCACCAATGCGTCGTCATTGTAGTCAAAAGAGCCCAGCAGGACACCATACAAAACAAAAAAAACACTAAAGCTACTAAAGGATATTGCTTCAAACCTATATGAGCGCATGAATTTGGTCACTTTTAAAGGCACAGAACTCTAACATGGATTAAGACAGAAGCCTGATCCTTTTTGAACTAGCTGTTGGACTCTGATACACATAAACTATACACGAATCATCTTTAAATGTTGCTGTCGTCTTTCATAAAGCTATCAAAAACCCTTTGGCGTTTTTTTAATTATTTATCATATCAACATGTTTTTTCTTCTGAAGGAGCTTAAAGTCTAGAGGAAACATGGACGCTTAACAAAAGAATAGAGTAAAATGGCTTTACGCGCTGACCTCGTGTTCAGCTACTAATTTGAAAATGTACAATTCTCTTATATTTTATTTTTATATAAGACATTATGAGAAATGCACAAAATGTAAACGTTACACTCGTGACATGAATCGAATTGCAATTATTTCAGTTTTTATTTGCAGAAGAATTTGTTTGTGAATTCAAAGATTTTAATTGAATTAGGCCATATTTACAGAATTTGGAAAATTTATTTCTGATAGAAGTATTTAAATTCTGTACAAAAGATTTATAATAGCAAAACTTACATTCTTCGAATTTCTTCGTGAAAGACAGTTTTATTCAAATGCAAATTTTGGCAAAATACCGAATGATTCATATTTCAATTAACATTGAAACATTTTTTTGGAACAATGAGTACATGCAAACGATCATCAAAGCAAACGCTTCTATACTGTAGCGTATGTAAAAACAAAAGTGAATAAATCTTATAAATGTAAACAATACTCTAACTGACCGTAGGAAGAGAGTATATTCTAATTTCCATTCTTCAAAAGTCAATAAGAAATACATATTTTCTAGATTTATTAATGGAGAATTTCAAATATTTATGGTCGAGATACCGCAACCGGTTTGTGCTTAAAGCGTTTAATGCAAATATATGACTTGTATATTTCAGTGTCACAATCGGTGGAGCGTAGGTTACAACGAAGAAGCGTATATATATCAGATAATGTCGTTTATAATTGTAAAATTATGTGATAAAATGCACTTTTGCAGTATAACATTAGCTATTTGTATTTCAAGTTTCTTTTTATTCCTTCCTTTTACATTTACTTAAAGTAAAAAAACTTCTTTCTGTGCTGTCTGTAAAAGTCGAACACGATAACGTTTACATTAATCGGTCAAACCATTATGATATAATGGGTTGTGCAAGTTATTCAGTTATTACATTTTGCACTTTTACTGCAATAAAGAAGAATTAAATTGGATATAGACACATAAATCCGAGTAGCATAGTGGTTAGAGTTTTCAGATTATGAAATGTATGAAGAGTTCATGTTAAGAAAATTCTTTTTTTTCGAGTTCAAATCTCGAATTGTGCAATACTGTATTTCTTTTTATGCCTGTATGGTTTTTACTTTCAGAAAACATTTTCATATTCTCTTTTATAAAACTGTGATTAATTAAATATTTTGAACAATTTAAAGTTAAACTTATAACTAACGATTTAGCAAAACTGAATGTATTTGATTTTACAGTCATCAAACTGATTTAACAGTATTGTCAATTTAATTATATTTAAAATTCTGAATTCAGTTTGCTACATTTGTTAACAATTTCGGCTCATTTGTATATTTATATTTTTAAATTTCTTCCATTCTACCTTTATCACTATAATTACGACTGTGTTGCCTCTTTACTTGTCAAAAGCGATTGTGTGTAAAACTCAATGTTCTAAAATAGTATGTGTGAAGTAAATTCACGAGGAAGTAAAATCCAGTTCTTTGAAAAATGTCTAAAAACAAAAAATAAAATAAAAGAAAAAAAAATGCCTATTCCAAGAATCGAACCACGGTCTCTACACTGACGAAGCCAACACTGAACGACTACGCTATTACGCTGAACGGTTAAACAATGAGTAATTGTTTAGGTAGTAAAAGATTAAGGCGATAAATAGTATGCTTTTATATAAGAATTATTGACACCCCTTTTTGTCAATACTGATGTAAACAGATAATGGAAGGAATAGCAAATTCGAGCTATATTTTTAAAATTAACAAAACAACATACCTATATGAGAGAAATGTGTTTGTTGTATTGCCTTAACAACAAACGGCACAAACACAAAATCAATGTTGTATGCTTAAAGCCCAACTTGAACTATCAGCATATTATTTTGTACCTCAAAAGTTTCTTTTTAAAATATTCACGTGTGTTAAGTTACAAACATTTTCGTTATGATTACAATACTGATATAATTGATTAAGAAAAAGAACATAATTTTACCGTTTATAAATTCTATAAAAATATTACTAGAGGTAGTCTTTTTCTAATTAAAAAAGAATTTGAGAGAACACATTATGTTTCTATACCTTTCGGTAGGACATGTAAATTGACTGTAAGAGCCTACAGAAAATTTTGTTTTATAGTTGACACATATGTGACAAAATGCACCTAAGATGAAATTTGTACTATATATCAGCACTAAACGTCTATCTTCTTCCTTTTTTCGTTTATTACAGACAATCTAGCGATATTTACAGCATCTTTCGTTTGATAAGATATCTTTCAATATTTTATACACTACAAGCACTTTGACAATTTCATGTATAACTTGTTACCATCTTTATCAAAGCTGTTCTATTAGACAGAATCGAACAGAAGCATGTGTCTTTTGACCAACCGCTTATGATTGATAACAGTCAGTTTTAATATGCGTGACTCGGGCGCAAACGCAACTGACTTTATTAGGATGACACCTCGACAACATTTTGGTGAAATTGAAGATGGCTTTCAAACGTCGCACCAATACCATTGACTTGAGTTTTCAAAAATGTATATTTTGTTGATCCGCAGTCTTTATTGTATCCTGCTTGATGAAACCCATCTTAACATGAACAAAAGTATTATATTGACACTGACATATCATTCAGTCTTTTCTATACTTTAAGGACTTTCAGGCAAAATGATATTTAAGCAAAATGACTTGTTAAAATAAACTACTATAGTAAATGTGCTAAATGTATATCGACAAATTTTACAGTTACTCTCGGTCAGTAAATAAAAGCAACCGTTACTTCCGAAAACATTTATGTTTAAAACATATTTTAGGAGCATAATAGGAGGTCATTTTCCAGGGCCAGTAACTTTTACGTGAGTGTAGACAGAATACAAGCATTTTTTAACAATATTTGATAGCGAATTTTACCCATACCGGAAATTTTACCTGGCATGGGGGTGCCAGAGGAGTTGCGTGTCATACAACAACGACATTTTAGCGCATGTTATGAATGAAACGCGTAAAAATAACGTCATTTTTGGAAGGAAACTATGTACTTAGGATTACGTCATTTCGCCGTTGTTGTTAGAGTTGTAAATTCTTATGCTATTGTAAGAAAATAGTTAGGGATGGCATGATTATAATTTCCATGAAAAAAAATCTTATTGAGGTAAATCATCTTAAATATGAAAAATATGGCAAAATATGCAGAAAAGATTTTGACATATGTTTGCAGTTCGGATCGGAAATAATGTCAGCGTGGCCCTCTTTTGACGTTGGCGTGTTTTAAGTCAAGTACTCATAGTGCTGTTGTTCAACGTTCCATATAGACTTTATTGTTTTATGTACCTTAATGATAAACTAGCTCTATGCCAGTCTTGATGATACGTACCTAGCGATGTATTTTAAGTATTTAACATTCTTGCTTTTTATTACAGCTTTAAGTAATTCCTCGAACTTAACAATCATCCTTCGTATTTATATGTCACAATTAAAATTACTTCTAAAAGAGGACACTAATTACTGTGCATAACGTTTCTAAATGTTTGGTCGAAAACATTTTAATAACATGATATTAAAATAACATCTGTTTCTGTGTAAGGAATTTCACGTGAAGCTCGAGACTTAGATATGTTAAATGTTATCTTGCCTTTAACAAAATTTAATCTTTATCTGAAAACGTCATTTTTCAGTTTAAATTAAATTCATGTCAATTTACAAAATACTTAAAAAATATATCTTCTATATCTTAAGTTTTTACATATAAGTTAGTTACACCAAAGAAAGCTACATAAATTGTGTTACGGTTTTCCTGTGAACATGTACTTTTGCTAACGGCAATTTCAGGAGAAAAATAAATATTCCGTTGATTTCAAATTCAATTTCCTGACAGTGTTTCTTCATTCTGTCGGCAATAATGGGGGACAAGGACGTTTTGCCGTCAAAAACCTATTCTCAATAATAAGATTTGTATTATACTTTCTCCCATTTTATTTGAATTTTATTAATTATTTACTTAAGCGGTTGTATTAAACAAGATAAAACAAAAAGGCATGGAATGAGGGTGTGACTTCTAAACGGCATTTAAATGTTTTGAGGAGTGATATATTCATCATCCAACCCACATAGATGAGAAAGTATTGTCCCTAAGGTTATACGAGATAAACTCGTATTTTAGTGTATCTGATATTAGTGTACAATTATTATACATCTTATTATATGATTAAACTTGATAATTTCAGGTTTATAACTTTATAATCTATTTTATGATAAGAGAAGTAGATTTTTTCTTCAAGATTATGTCGATAATATCAACGTATTTAGATTACGAATTACGGAATGGTCCCCATAGTTGATAATCGCTCATAAAAAAACTTAAAGAGAGAGTCCTGAGAGAAGGCTCCACTAAGTTGTGAAGGCATAGAAACATAAATATATTCTTTCATAAGTCAACTTAGCAAACAAATTGAACAAAAATCATGTTTAAAACAAAGATATTCGTCCGGGTTATCATATTTAAGTTATGTTAAAGTGTAAGTGATACAGATATAAATATATGATCAATGCTAACAATGACATAATAATTTCTTGTAGCTAAGCAAGAAACCACTTTTGATAACATGAAAATTAAATTACAAGCATATTGATATTGATGTCTCTTGAAAATTGGTTGAAAATTTGCAAATATCTCGCTTTATAGATTTTGTAATAATATGCAATACTGGCAGTTTTATAATAAGAATCACATATGAAATATTGCAAATAAGAATAAAATGATAATGGATTGTTTAAAATCAGTAAACTACGTTTTATCTCCATACAATGCAAACAGCTATGTTGAGCAAGAAAAATATAAAAAAAAAACTGAAAAAAACTTGATTTACCGGTCTTCTGTTTACGAAAAGAAAAAAAAAACAATTTTGATAATTAGAGATAAAATAGCATCAGATGGTAATTAAAATGTTCAAACATATAAGACCTGATTGATAGTATTGTCATAAATTATAAAAAGTCTAAAAAGACATGCAAAGAAACAAGCCTTGAAACAAATGAAACAAATAATATATATCACAATGTCAATAGTTTCTTCTGTGTTACTAACTTACGAAAGGAGTAACAAATGAAACGAACCGATCCTTGATATTTGAAAAAAAATGTTTATTATTATACATGTAGTTTTTTATTGTTTGTGTACCAACCAACATCATTCCTGATTTAATATGTTCAATACATAAAAGAATAAGCAAAGACAATAACCCTAAAGAACGCCCAAAACGTCAAAATTGCAAAAAACGATCGATTTTTGGCATTTTCATGGATTGTACCGGCCATTTCCAGCTACCATGCACGCCCCAAACAGCGGCATAAGAAGAATGAAACATTTCACATTAAATGGTTAAATTCTTATTAAAAATGTTGAATTTGTGATATTTTCCACAGGCGCCAGTCACATAATCAAACATTTTACATAGTCGGCCTATATATGTATATTAAGATATAAGGCCTCCAATGGAACAAAAACATCATGCGGAACAAACAAGAATATAAGAAGTTTCCAGATCATGGTTATCTCTATGTGGTCGCCATTTGAAAGCATCAATCCAAGCGTTAACGCTTTTTATTTTATTAAAATCCTTCAAACCGCAAAGAAATTGGGGAAAGCTTCACAAATGTTATTATTTTCAATCCATGTCGTTTTCGACGTCCATACAATTCGTGTATACAAACACGATTTCACGATCCTGTCCGTGCTCTGCCTTGTGCCCTGTCCTGTTTTTGTTTGGGGTCCCCTTGGCTGCTGGTCCTTGTTGCTTGGTCGTGTGGGGGCTTCGTTTATTGAACGCCGCCTTTCCTCGTTGATCTTGTTTTCCATATTTTAAACTCTAATATGTACCAAATTGATTACTAAGTTGAGCTATCAATTGGGTTGAACGCAATCCCCAAACAACCTAGCAACAAGAACCAGCGGCATAAACCCTAGAGGACCCAAAGCAAAAATAGGACAGGGCGCAAGGCAGAGCACGGACAGGATAATAACATACATGATACTTCAAAATAAATAATAGTAACAAGTCATTAAACAGTTTATCATACAAAATGTAATAAGGCTATGTCTATATAGGACCACAAACTCGGTGAATATGTCGATGGGGTTTTCTATTCTAGAACATATCAAGGCAAATAGCGGAAGTGGATACAAAATTTATAAAACAAACTTTCGAAGTCAGTTTGGAAAAAAATAATAAATCTTAAATTGGTACATTAATAATATATATTTTTTGATTAATTCGTGTCTTATAACAATTTCATACATACGAGGGATGTTCGAAATGTATTGCTTATTCTATCTGGAGACTTCAAATTTCAAGTTAGTTCAAAAGTGTTCATTTCATGCCCTCGAAGTACTTCCCGTGGATAGAAATACAAAGTTTCAGTCGATGTATCCACTTCTTGAAGCCGTCACGATACGCTGATTTGGGCACAATAATAAGATACTGATGAATGGCAGTTCCAAGTGCCTGTCGGGACTTGCATTTCCGCCCAGCAAGGAAGGATTTCAATTTCGGAAACAAAAAGAAATCATTGGGGGCAGGATCTGGAGAATACGGTGGTGATGCAAACAGTTACTTTTTCTTTTTTCAAAAACGCCGAAACTATTGCGGAGGTATGAGCGGGGGCATTGTCATGTAGAAGACGGATATGCTTAAAACCAGTGACAGGGCTTCGTTTCTTATCATACTTTTTCAGTTTTTTAAGTACTACATCTTTGTAGTACTTCCGAGTAATACTTTTGCCCTTTTTCACCGGCACTTTTATTGCGACTCCTTCACCAGAGAAGAAAATTGCATACAAAACCTTCTTTGCACCCAAAGACCGTTTGGCAATTAGTGGGCGTTTGTTGTGTTTAGTGGCCAATATTTTGTTGCTAACTTTTCTGACGGGCTCAAAATAATGGACCCAAGTTTCATCACCTGTGACATCATTGGCAAACGGTTTTTTGTCATATTTTGGAAACATTTGAAGCAGCTTTTGGGCCACCTTAACCCGTTTCCTCTTTTGCTGATCGGTCAACAGATGTGGCACCCATCTACCAGAAATCTTTCTGACTTCAAATGCTTCTTCAAAATAAAGTGAACCGTTCATAGTGATATGCCTACCTTTCGTGCAATATCACGAACTGTAAATCTGGCATCTCCTTCAATGATATCCTTTATTTTGGAATCGATTTAGTTACGAGGTGCAGATTTTGGCCTACCTGATTTTGGTGCAATTTTGATGCACTCCACACCAGACTCAAATGTCTTTTTCCATCGCTTAACTATGTCATAAGACACACAAGAAGGCCCATAAGCAGTAGAGAGTTCTTTAATAATTGCTTCAAAGAGCAACCCAGTTTTGAGCGAGCTTTGATGTAAGCCCGTATTTCATCTTTTTTGTCGACGATTCTACCAACCATTTTTACTACAGTGGCCAATGTGTGTATTTAAATGGCAAATTGTATGTCTAACACTTAGTCTTACATGTACATTTATACACCATTGTGTAAGTTGTGAATTACCCTATAAAGGTATGTATTGGTTTTTATCGTGTCCCACGTGGATCACGAGATGAAGGACAATAAGCAATTCTTTTCAAACAGCCCTTGTAGAGAATCAAAGTTGTGAAAAATATCTTCTCGATTTTAATATTAAGTAACGTTATTTTAAAAACCTCTACACAATATCATTTTAGGGTTGCGTTCATCGACAGAAACCTGACCCCTTTTGAATTAGCTGTTGGACTTTGATACACATGAATTATACACGAATCGTCTTAAAATGTTGCTGTCGTCTTTCATAAAACTATACAAATAAATCGGCATTTTTTCTTTTTTATCATATCAACATTTTTATTTCTTCTGAAAGAGATTGAAGTCTGATTGACACGTATATGCTTATCAAAGGAATAAAGTATAATGCCTTTACGCGCTGACCTCCTTTTCAGCTACGAATTTAAAAATGTACACTTCTCTTATACCTTTCATATTTTATGGCATTATGAGAAATGCACAGAATATAAACGTTACACTCGTGAGTTGAATCGAATTGCAATTATTTCAGTTTTTATTTGCAAAAGATTTTTTTGTGAATTCAGAGATTTAAATTAAATTAAGCCGTATTTGCAAAATTGTGAAGTTTTATTTCTGATAGAATTATTTAAATTCTGTAAGAAACATTTATGAAAACAAAACTAACATTCTTCGAATTTCTTCTTGAAAGACATTTTATTCAAATGCAAATTTTGGCAAAATACCGGATGATTCATGTTTTAATTTCCTATTGAAACATTTGGTTGGAACAATGAGTACGTGCAAATGATCATGAAAGCATAAGGTTCTATACTGTAGTGCATGTAAAACCAAAATGAATAATTCTGATCAATATAAACAATACTCGGAAACTGACTGTAGGAAGAGAGTATATTTCCCGTTTTGCATTTAATTTCCATTCTTCATAAGTCAAAAGAAATAAATATTTTCTAGATTTTATTAGTTGAGAGTGTCAAATATTTATGGTCAAGATTCCGCAAAAACATTTAAAGCAAATATATGACTTGTATATTTTAGTGACAACGAAGAAGCGTATATCAGATAATGTCGTTTATAATCGTAAATGAACTTAAGCAGAAAAATATTAGCTATTTGTATTTGGATTATATAATTCTTGTTTCTTCTTATAATAAACTTTTTCTGTCCTGTCTGTAATTTTAAAATTAATAAAACAACATACCTATATAACAGAAATGTCTTTGTAGTATAGCCATAAGAACAAACGGCGCATAAGGAAAAATCAATGTTGCATGCTTAAAACCCTACTTAAACTATCAGCATATTATTTTGTACCTCAAACGTTTCTTTTTAAGATATTCATGTGTGTTAAGTCACAAACATTTTCGTTATGATTACAATACTGATATAATTGATTAAGAAAAACAACATAATTTTACCGTTTATAAATTCTAAAACAATATACTAGACGTAGTCTTTTTCTAATTAGAAGAGAATTTGAGAAAACACATTATGTTTCGATACTTTTCGGTAGGACATGTAATTTGACCGAAAGAGCCTATCAAAAAATCTTGTTTTGTAGTAGACACGTATGTGACAAAATGCACCTAAGATGTAAATTTTACTATATATCACCACTAAACGTCTAACTTCGTCCTTTTTCACTTTAATTAAGACAATCTAGCGATATTTCACAGTATCTTTCGTTTGATTAGATATATTTCAATATTTTATACACTACAAGCACTTTGAAAATTTCTTGTATAACTTGTTACCATCTTTATTAAAGCTGTTCTATTATACAGAAATGAACATTAGCATGTGTCTTTTGACCAACCACTTATGATTGATAACAGTTTCCAATTTATTTATTATTATACCGCTGGGGAAGAGAAACATTTACACAACGCTGTGAAAATAGCAATCATTCAAATATTTAAACTGATAAAAGGAATGTAAAATGTCTTCGGCAGTAACGATTGTTTTTAAGTACTGGCCGAGAGTAACTATAAATCAGTCGATATACTTTTAGCACTTTTACTATGGTTGTTTATTTTAAGAAGCCACTTTGCTTAAATATCATTTTGCCTGAAAGTCCTTAAAGTATAGAAAAGAATGAATGATATGTCAGTGTCAATATAATACTTTTGTTCATGTTAAGATGGGTTTCATCAAGCAGGATACAACAAAATATACATTTTTGAAAACTCAAGTCAATGGTATTGATGCGCCGTTTGAAAGCCATCTTCAATTTTTCCAAAATGTTGTCGAGGTGTCATCCTAATAAAGTCAGTTGCGTTTGCGCCCGAGTCACGCATATTAAAAACGCACAATAACGGCACGTGCTCTCGCGAGTTTATCCGTTTAGTCATGCTATCGTCTCCGTTAATGTATTTCTGCGTGTGAAGACTTCATAACAGAATGTGTAGATCCAAAAAAACGTTACATTTTTTGACAAGTTTTGTTAAAAATAAGATATAAGCACAATCATGGTTCCTTTTCAATGACTTCAATTTTTTTCTAACGACATCACACAAACATATCCATATAATTATGAATTATATTTGACATTTCGTTTTCTGACAGACCTGTAAATTTTATTTAGCTTTCTATTTATTAAAGTAATATTTTGTCTAGTCTAAACTAGCTCAATTGTTCAGTGCTATTTTTATTGAATACATTTGAGCTGAATAAGCATTTGAAGAAATTCATTATATTCAGCACTGGATATTTATTGTTTATTTAAATGTACTTATATATTTTCTTTGGTAAAATATAGTTGAAACATAAGCGGGGTAGACATCCGGTCGTTGTTATTGATATTTTTTTTCAATGAAATATAAGTCAAGGAAAATTTTAATCAAAAACAGTTCTTATAACACCACATAACTCTCCTTTAATGAGTTTGTTTTTCATTTAGTGTTTAATAAAATTGATATATCTTGGCATCACACCCGATACGTTTCTGATAATTATAGGGAAATATGAATCTTATAATCAAGTCGAAGAAATAGCAGAAACTTTTTATTTTAATAGACACACCTGCTCGGCTTGTCTTGAAGTATAGTAGATAAAGGATACTGTCTTAAAAACAAATGGGAATAAATTAAGTATATTCGTAACAAAAAGACAATATTATCTCTTAACAATTTCATAATGATATTTTAATTATTTTCACTTTAAATTAATCAACTGCAATTTAAATAAAACAATCGTAGGTGAACTATGGTGGACTCAATTTTGTTGTTTAAGACGTTCTTCGAGGATTCTATTTTCCCTATTGTAGGGTATTTTTTATAAAAATGATTTCATAATTTCGATGTAGAAATATAACTTACAAATGAAACGCGTGATGGTATTCCAAAATGTACATTTTGTTGATGCGCAGCCTGAGTTGTTTCCTGCTTGATGAAAACCCATCTCAACATATGAACAAAAGTATTATATTGACACTGATATATCATTTAGTCTTGTTTTCTTGTCTATACTTTAAGGACTTTCAGGCAACATGATATTTAATCAAAATGGCTTCTTAAAATAAACTACCATAGTAAAAGTGCTAAAAGTATATCGACTGATTTACAGTTACCCTGGGTAAGTACTTAAAAGCAATCGTTACTACCTCAGACATTTGACATTTCTTTTATCAGTTCAAATATTTGAATGATTGCAATTTTCACAGCGTTTTGTAAATGTTTCTCTTCCCCAGCGGTATAATTATGAATAAATTGGAGACTGTCATCAATCATAAGCGGTTGGTCAAAAGACACATGCTTCTGTTCGATTCTGTCTAATAGAACAGCTTTGATAAAGATGGTAACAAGTTATACATGAAATTGTCAAAGTGCTTGTAGAGTATAAATATTGAAAGATATCGAATCAAACGAAAGAAACTGTGAAATATTGCAAGATTGTAATTAACGTGAAAAAGGAAGCAGATAGACGTTTAGTGATGATATATAGTAAAATTTACATCTTAGGTGCATTTTGTCACATATGTGTCAACTATAAAACAATATTTTCTGATAGGCTTTTACGGTCAATTTACATGTCCTACCGAAAGCGAAACATAATTTGTTCTCTCAAATTCTCTTCTAATTAGAAAAAAACTACCTCTTGTAATATTTTTATAGAATTTATAAACGGTAAAATTATGTTGTTTTTCATAATCAATTACATAAGTATTGAAATCGTAAGGAAAATGTTTGTTACTTAACACACATAAATATTTTAAAAAGAAACTTTTGAGGTACAAAATAATATGCTGATAGTTCAAGTAGCGTTTTAACCATATAACATTGATTTTGTGTTTGCGTTTGTTCTTAAGACAATACTACAAACACATTTCTCTCATATAGGTATGATGTTTTTTTAATTTTAAAAATATAGCTCGAATTTGCTATTCCTTCCATAATCTGTTTACATTAGTATTGACAAAAAGGGGTGTCAATAATTTTTATATAAAAGCATACTATTTATCGCCTTAATCTTTTACTACCTAAACAATTACTCATTGTTTAACCTTTCAGCGTTATAGCGTAGTCGTTCAGTGTTGGCTTCGTCAGTGTAGAGACCGTGGTTCGATTCTTGGAATAGGCATTTCATTTTTCAAAGAACTGGATTTTACTTCCTCGTGAATTTACTTCACACAATACTATTTTAGAACATTGAGTTTTACACACAATCGCTTTTGACAAGTAAAGAGGCAACACAGTCGTAATTATAGTGATAAAGGTAGAATGGAAGAAATTTAAAAATATAAATATACAAATGAGCCGAATTATATATTTGTATTCTGATTGTATTGTATTATGTATATCATGTAAATATTCGGGAAATAATTATGTTTAAACTAAATGAGCCGAAATTGTTAACAAATGTAGCAAACTGAATTCAGAATTTTAAATATAATTAAATTGACAATACTGTTAAATCAGTTTGATGACTGTAAAATCAAATACATTCAGTTTTGCTAAATCGTTAGTTATAAGTTTAACTTTAAATTGTTCAAAATATTTAATTAATCACAGTTTTATAAAAGAGAATATGAAAATGTTTTCTGAAAGTAAAAACCATACAGGCATAAAAAGAAATACAGTATTGCACAATTCGAGATTTGAACTCGAAAAAAAAGAATTTTCTTAACATGAACTCTTCATACATTTCATAATCTGAAAATTCTAACCACTACGCTACTCGGATTTATGTGTCTATATCCAATTTAATTCTTCTATATTGCAGTAAAAGTGCAAAATGTAATAAATGAATAACTTGCACAACCCATTATATCATAATGGTTTGACCGATTAATGTAAACGTTATCGTGTTCGACTTTTACAGACAGCACAGAAAGAAGTTTATTTACTTTAAGTGAATGTAAAAGGAAGGAATAAAAAGAAGATGGAATGATATAATCCAAATACAAATAACTAATGTTTTGCTACAAAAGTGCATTTTATCAAATAATTTTACGATTATAAACGACATTATCTGATATATATACGCTTCTTCGTTGTAACCTACGCTCTACCGATTGTGACACTGAAATAAACAAGTCATATATTTGCTTTAAACGCTTTTAACACAAACCGTTTGCGGTATCTTGACCATAAATATTTGAAATTCCCCACTAATAAATCTAGAAAATATTTATTTCTTTTTGACTTTTGAAGAATGGAAATTAGTTTCAAAACGGGAAATATACTCTCTTCTTTTGGTCAGTTAGAGTATTGTTTATATTGATAAGATTTATTCATTTTTGTTTTTACATGTACTACAATATAGAAGCTTTTGCTTTGATGATTTGCATGTACTCATTGTTCCAACAAAATGTTTTAATAGGAAATTGAAATATAAATCATTCGGTATTTTGCCTAAATTTGCATTTTAATAAAACTGCCTTTCAAAGAGAAATTCGAAGAATGTAAGTTTTGTTATTTTAAATCTTTTGTACTGAATTTAAATAATTCTATCAGAAATAAAATTTTCCAAATTTTGTAGATATGGCTTAATTCAATTAAAATCTCTGAATTCACAAACAAATTCTTTTGCAAATAAAAACTGAAATAATTGCAATTTTATTCAAGTCACGAATGTAACGTTTATATTTTGTGCATTTCTCATAATGTCTTATACAAAATGAAAAATATAAGAGAAGTGTTCATTTTCAAATAAGTAGCTGAACAGGGGAGGTCAGCGCGTAAAGCCATTATAATATATTCTTTTGTTAAGAGTCCATGTTTCCCCTAGACTTTAAGCTCCTTCAGAAGAAAAAAAAAATGTTGATATGATAAATAATTAAAAAAAAACGCCAAATTTTTGATAGCTTTATGAAGACGACATCAACATTTAAAAATGATTCGTGTATAGTTTATGTGTATCAAAGTCAAACAGCTAGTAAAAAAAGATCAGGCTTCTGTCTTAATTCATGTTAGAGTTCTGTGCCTTTAAAAGTGACCAAATTCATGCGCTCATATAGGTTTGAAGAAATTTCCTTTAGTAGCTTTAGTGTTTTTTTGTTTTGTTTTGTATGGTGTCCTACTGGGCTCTTTTGACATAACATATATTATATAACATTTTTATATAAATTTTATAAACATTAAAAATCGAGGTAAATTATCATTCTGAAAAAAGTAGGAACACGTGATATATATTGCATTTTTAGTTTTTAGTTTAGCTAATTTTATCCTTTATCCGACTTGCCTGAGATGCTAAACAGAATATTTAAGTCACATATATATTTAAATAATTTTTCAAACTCTTGACAAGTTAAGATGGGTGGTGGAATAACACACATTTTATCCGGTTCTTCGTAACACATTGAAATACCTGTCACGTACACTATTTGTCACTTCACAAAATCAATAAACATTGATGAGATTGATATCATAAAGTTACTTAAATTACGATTAATCATTTTCATAGTTTTAAGTTATTAACTATGTCATGGTACTTAAACGACCCGGTTGAATGATATTGTAAACTAGCTAGCAAATAAAAATCGGTCACGTGTCAATCTGTTTGACACTTACCGCCTTGTAAATCCACTTTCAAGGGAATACCAATTGTGTAATATTATCTAATGCATGGGTAATAAAATGTGGTCTTTAGTACCCTGCAGTTTTAATTTAAATTACTGATAAAAAGTCACCTAATGATACCTTGAAAAGAGGACTTTTGGTCGTTGAATTATAAGTCGCGCCGCTAATTTTATATATCTGTTATAAATATCAATTCACGTTTTAAGGTAGTACACCCCTAATGGTCACTATAAGGAACTGTAAAATGGACAACATAGGACAGTTATATGCATTAAATGTCACCTGTATGCAAAATTTAAACAAAATTTACCGTGTGGTTTATGAGTTATGGACATTTTTCTTAACTTAAACTTTGCCATTAAAAGGGTGTTTTTCAGAAATGAGGAAACTCTAAATAATCTATAATATCATCATTATGAAAAATGTTTTCCTATTGCTCATTGTTAAGAAACAAATAATGACATTTAGGTAACAAATTAAACAAGCAAAATGATTGTTTTTAAACGAAATGTTTTTGATATGTATAAAAATGTAACCCTACCCCACCCACTTTTAACACTTATTTCACCATTTCCATGTGTAAAAAGCATTGTTTAAAATATTCCTAAAAATTTTCACAATGAGGGGCTGTTTTCAAAGTTTGCCTAAATTTTCTTAAATGTATATTGGTTGGTCTTGCAAAATATAAAATACTTTAACCGTTTAGTTTTTATTTTATTAACCTTTGAAAATATATGGTATCATATTTGCTATTAAATTTGGCATTATTTAGTAAAAAATACCTACAAAAATTATATTATTAAAATGAAACACTTTTTTCTTCCATTAGTGATCTGGGAGATTAATAAAATATGTTAAAAAGAAAAAAAAAGAAAAAAAAAGTTGCCCCTTCTGGGGTTCGAACCCACGCCCCTCAGTTTCAATACACTTTACAGTGATTCTAGCTCATTTCAAAGTGGAGATAGTGCATAAGGGGTGTACTACCTTAAGTACTTACCGCTTTAATTCATCCCAAAATTTCTTTTTTCTTGGTGACATAACTTGAAAAGACGCCTTTTAAAGCCTTTAATACGCTAAAATGTATTATATCGTTATTGCGCTTTTGCCCTACGCAGAATGCGCATGCGCGAAATGCAACATACGTTGGTATGGAAAAATCTAACTGTAAAAAGGTATATATATTTCAATAAACTGGTCGTTATAATGGTGATTGACCAACGCATGATATTTGAAAATGTTTAGGGTAAAAAAATAAGTCTACCTAAATATATAAAAAGACTGCCCCATTGGAAGTTACAGATACATTCCGACGGATAATTACACACAATCCACAGGGCCTAGCGAGTTATTTATTATTTATTGTTCATGTGAAGTAAATTATAAAATTGAGAAAATGTTAACTTATTTCACTTTCACCTGTTCACTCTATATCTACCCATGGATGGGCATAATGCCACGTTTTTATTGATGTTTTATAACATTGATAACTGTAATGAATAGTTATGTTGGAAATCCTGTATAACAAGATATACAACTGTCATCATTTGAAAATTTGTTTGTATCAAAACGTTCAATATCACATTGATCTTTTATTTGTTTTGTTTTCATCCTTGGTTTTCTGTAATCTTCTATGAACTGTTTGATTGTTTCTTTTTCATCTGTTATGCTACTACCATGAAGAGATATTACAATTAAAGGCGATTCAAATACCTGTTGTCAATTTGTGTTCATGATAGGACTGTTACCAATGGAATTCTTGAAAACATTGTTCCATTTTATTTAGATGTGGAAACAAGAATTATGAAATTTCTAGAATATATCAATTTATATAATTTGATTTTACATAAGAATAATGTTTTTTTTACAATGGCTGAACTTTATGTGTAAAAATGAAAATAAAATCTTGTGTATACCTTTCTTCTGGCAAAATCTTCTTCTTTAGCGTGCATCTTACTTGTCTGTTCATTATTACTCCAGTCGAACCAAAAGGGTACATGTATTCTCTTCAGACATATACTAATTGGTGTCCATGATCGATAATCATATAGTATGAAATGCTTCAAAACTAGTAACTATTGTCACATATTGATCTGAAATAGTACATAAAATAACTGACTGTTATTGTTATTAGCATAAAAACGGTATTGGTTTAGATACTGAAGAAATTATGTTTTAGATGTTATAATTATAAGTGTGATATTTAAATGAATTATATGAACAAAACATATTATTATGTTAATAATTGAATGAAACATTTAAAACAATTAGAAATCAGATTAATTTAGGTAAGTAGTAATACATCTAAAGTAGCTAGGTTTAAAAAAGAAAAGAACAATGGTATTTTACCTTGAAATGATCTCATTCATCCCATCTTATTTGCACAATCCATTCCTTTATTAAACTCACATCCTTAGGTATTATATGATAAATAATATAAATTTTGAATGCCTTTCCTGAGAAACCAAGATCATTCATTATCAGTAGTGTTTGATTTGTTAAAAAACAATTTTGTATTATTTACTAAATTCATATGATTGGACAATAGTATCCATAAAGATATGAGTATGGTATCTAAACGTTGATAACAAGGATAAATATTTTCCTTAAAAAAATAGTGTGTAGCTTGCATACAGTTTGGTGATGATTTATGCGCAGATATTGCTAAAGTTTATTATATTAATTTTCTCAAAATCTATATAACTACATATGTTTTTTTTTTATATAAAAAACTGTTATACGTGTTGGTAACGAAAAAAATTACTATTCGTTTTATTTTTGCTCACATTTTGTCCAAATAATTTTGGACAACTACGTCGTGTTTTGATACTTTACATTGATGTTTGCCTGATACAATTATTGTACTTCTAAGTTCCATCCATGGAAATTGTTTGAAGTGTATGTTTAAAAAACAAAAAAAGAACTTTAAGAAGTGACATCTTCCTCATTACGAAGACTTATTTGAATATTCCTCATGTGCCTTATTGGATTTAGAAAACCCTGCAGACAAACACTATCAAATTAGTGTAGAAATATTATGGCAAGACTTGTAGAACGTTATTTGATTGTGAATTTGAGTCGTATATATTAAATTAAAATGTTTATTGCTCCGAATTTAACGTTGCGGGTTTGTTTCCTTGAATTTTACTTAAATTGATTTAAATATACACTTAACTACTCCTGAAGTTTTATTGTTTTCACCTTTCATTATTTATTTTCAGAGATATGACAGGTTTTTGTATGATAGTACATTATACATTAAGGTATGTAAAGAACGAAGACATGATAAGTATGCATAAACAAAATTATTTTCTTGTTATGTAAGGATATAGATTTATTTTTTATCTAGTTTAATGGTTTGTCTTTCTATAAATAGTACTTAGACACCCATGTGTTGCGATGAAAATGACGTTTTTTGCTTATGATCACGTTTATTGTTACATTGTAAGTACAGCTATTATTCGAAGAGTCTGACATGTTAGTACTGTTAACATTTACGTCATATAAACTGTGTTTATCTTATTCTATTTGCTTTACATCCAAAAGGTTAAAATCGTCTGTGAATTTGTCTTGTTTGTAAGAATTTCGAATGAAATACATATTAAATGCAAGCAATTTTAAAGAACACACAAACATTTATCATAAGAATTCTATGGGCAATTTTCGGGCATTTTTTATTATTACTTTGAAACAAACGCGGTGCATGTACTTTATATTAAATAATTAATAGAATGGCATATTGTAAGATATGTATGGGTTCATGAAAGAGACATGATTAAAAGAAAGTAACATACAAAATGCTCGACTCAGATAACTTTTTATTGCATAAGTGTTAGCTATGTAAATATTGATAAATGTTTTATGGAAACCAAATTATTTTTTCTTTCGTTTAGTTCAATACAATGAAAATAAAAGTATTGAAAATGAGGCCAAGGCAACTGTTTAATGTCTTTTTTATGTTTTATCTCAGACTTTGAACCGTATGTCATTTAAAATCAGGAACTATAACCTTTATGTTGTATTTTTGTCTCTAAAATTATAATTAATGATATGGTATGTAATGGCGGTTTTCAAGTATTGTTAATTTCAGATAAAATAATTAATGGAGGATAAAGGTGATAAGATAACTATTCTCATAAATAAATTTAATTGTTTATTTCAGTAAATTACTTAAAATTTTTCTTTTGTGTGTGATAATATGTCAGGATATGCATTAAAAAGACATAATTCATATTACCTAATTTTAGTTTTGGTTAAAACTTTATAAGGTTTTGATTTATAAATTGTAACTTACAGTAAATAACTAACTTGAATTATAATAAGAATAATTCTGGTTTGGTTCGGTTAAAATTTCCATGGGGTTGTCAAGAATAACATGTTTTACGTGGTTCCTCCTTTTCTCCATTAGCTGTGGATATTTTAAATTTGAATCAGGAACGTTCTGTAACGGTGTGGCAACAGCATAAGTGATCTAGTACATTTAATTTCCTTTAAGTTTAACTTCCTCTCTTTATTTTCAGTGGTCAGAATGTACTGAACAAATCTATGATTTAAGTAGTATGTGTTAATCCTTTAATGGTTTAGATGATTTAGTTAATCAAACAACAGCAAGGTTATTATCATCGTACGCAACACTTATCAATGTTTTCAAAACACGTTTTTGTTTCGAGGAATTCAAAGTAAATTGCAGTACTCGTACATGCATTAGATAAAAGGCAACGTTAAATGAATATTTTTCAATGAATGCTAAATAATTTAATAGTTAATTATGTATGTATGCATGCCTTTATCATTCCCTGTCTATGTATTTTAGAGTTGGCATCGAGTAACCGGTTAATCGAGTACTTGATGGAATGTCCGAATATCTGTTAGCAAAAAAGATATTCGAATCCTTGGAAAAATATATAATTTCTATTTTTGCGATTTAGAAAGATTAGTGTATCCAGTTATTTCAGAAACTCTTCGAATTAAGTTAAAAAAGGAAAATAATTTTCAGTTGAAAAAATGTATTTATAAAATGAAAGGGCATTATTAATTTACCAACTGAAAATTATTTTCCTTTTTTAACTTAATTCGAAGAGTTTTTTTTTAATTTTACATCCACTGCTGCTATTCGCCTTGATATTATGTTTGAGTTTTAAATAAGAAGAATAAAAATGACATAGTTATGTCTTGTAGTTGAGAAAAACACCCATTTTGTAAACATAGAAATTTAATTATTAGCACATTGATATTGATGTCTCTTCAAAGTAGGACATCTTATATTTTATAGTATATATTTTGATGTCTCTATTGCTTGTTCTTCGTTTGATTTTGTAAACTTTGTTATCATATTCGTTATAAGCAATATTGTTAAAACAATCACAAATAAAATATTGCAAATAGAAATAAAAATATAATGGACAGTATAAAATAAACAAACTACTTATAAACATTTTATCTTCAATTTAATGCAAACATCTATGTTGAAAAAGAAAAAATACAACAACTAAAACAATTGTTGTGATAACTAGAGAAAGACCTAAAAGAGGTTCATTACCGCATCAACAACACTAATTGTATGAAAGTTTGGGTGTCTGAAGCCAACTTTTAACTCCAAATACAAATAACAATTCATTTTGCACATGTTACAGTTCATTTTCACTCTCAATGTTGTTTTCCTGAATGTGTCCGGATTATAGCCTCAACCTTTCTCCTCATACTTCCAGTAAGGCGTATAATGCGATTTTGAGGTAAATTCTGCCATCCTTTGTGCAGAGCTTGTTCCTTTACTACAGGTGGTTCGTGCCATTGCCCAAATGAAATTTAAAATGTCAGTTGTGGTCATGTCAAAATTGAGGCAAAAAGCCGGGTGTGAGGAGAGAGGTTGAGCCTATCATCCGGGTACGTGGCGGCTACACACGTTATAAAAAATTTGGCTACATAATGCCATTACATGTTATGTAATCGTCAACATTTTCCAAAAAATATCTACCAGTAATTTTTTTGTAAACGCTCCAAATCATATAAAAACACTAACATTTCCGGTAAAAAAAACACATTTGCTTATGCTTCAATTGTTTGGTTAAGAATAATCTAACTGGTCCATGATTACTTAATTTGTATAGCTACTGATAACATTACTATTTCTTAGTTTAATTTAGTTGTCATCTCATGACAGTGCTTTCAGTCACAATAAATTTTAAATTTCCGGGGAGTGCTTCACTTATTTCCAGATATCTATATGAATATGATTACTATTAAAAACAAATATGAAAATTACAAACATTGAACATATCAAGTGAAATAATCAATGATGATACAACATATACCCGACACTTATTGAACATCATTAAGTGAGGGTACATGATAATTTCGGATTCTTTGGTAGGATTTTCATCTTTACAATTGTGAATATTTTCTGTGGTCTCGTTATTTTTGACACAATTTATATAATTCAGAAATTTCTTGGGTAAAATAATCTCATTCAGTTCTTATGTAAAATAAATTGTTCACGGGAAAATGTAAATTAATGATATCTAAACGCAGTGTAAATGTTTTGTGGGGTGGAACTATGGAACAGAACCTGTACACCAATTCAATTTATCTAAGAAGTTAAAATCTGTCTTGAACAAGTTATTTTAGAATTATCCTTTACGTTTTATTTTAAAATGGAAAGAACTATCCTTCACATTTAATTCTAAAAAGGCCAATGATATTTTTGGTTGTAATTTTAATATGACCAATGAAAATTCTGCTTATATTCAATTTTCCCTTGTAAACCTTCGGTCAAAAAAGAAAACCACGATCGTGTCACATTAGAGGTTTCATGATACTAGCAGTTCCCGGATGTTTCATAGTTTTAAATATCACAATATTCATTTCCAAATATTGAATTCTGCTTTACTCGCGTGGACGTTAAATTGCAGTTACTACTACCGTCCAGGATTAAGCCTGCAACATATTCATCTTTGCTGTTTCGGGCGTCCCTAAGGGATTTGTTTTTCTCTATTCTATTTCTAAAATTTTCGTTACTGAAAAATGCGAAATTTAATGTTTCTGTAGATATGTAATTATGTCAGTGTATTTGTGCATTTATACATATTGTATAAGTGTATTTCTGTTATTAATAAAGTAGCAGAACTACTTTGGTTAACTGCAACTAATAAAACCCACGTGAACCAAAATTTTCATTTTGTCTTTCAATGAAAGCTTTGCTGAAGGGAAATATTTTTAAAGTCTAAATAGAAGTTCAATTACATAAACATATTTTAAATAATTGTGAATATTCCTTTTTATATTTTCTTGTTGATAAAAGTTTTCCAGATTATAAGTGACATCCTTTACGCCGGGTCTTTCTAGCAAATTGTGTCCTTTCCGCTGCTATTAATATTTATTAATCTTAACTTATCGCAGGGTTTGGGACTTTGTCTTTGTTCTTACTAACCCATTATACTCAGTACACTTTCAATGATCATTAGAAAGCTGTAATGATATATAACAGTGCAGATATTCATTGATTCATATAGGAAATAAAATCAACAGTTATATAGCAGTTGAGTTTTATTTCGCACCTTGTATTTATCATTGTAGTTTTTCACAGAGGCTCCAATGGAGCAGGGTAAACGAACTAAACGAACATACCGAGAAGTAAAAAAAAAAAATAAATAAAAAAATAATAAAAAAAAAAATAAATATAATAATATTATAAAATAAGCAATATTAACAAAGATAATTAGCGAAACGAAATTTATTATCTTATATACAACTGCTTAAATCAAATGAATGTATTTTCGCTGAAAAAAATATTTTTGTTGTTGTTATTGTTTTTGTTTGTTTTCCGGTAGCAGCGGAAACAACTTCAAACAACTGCCTTATTATACATAGATGTAAGGTGACTTGCGAGTGCATTAGCTGGTATTGATTCATTAATCTGGGGTTTTCATTTGAAACAAAATGGAAAGGACACAAGAGAGAGAAGTGCACATGTTTTTTTAGTACAATTTGTTATGAAATTGCGATAAAACAGTTATAGTATATGAAACTCGTTAGTTACGGGGATATAACACTGGCTTACGGCCTCGACCTTTTTTTATCACAAACATCCACTCGATGTCGCCAAGCCAGTGTTTTATCCTCGTAACAAACTCGTTTCATATACGAGAACTATTACTTATTGCAAGGACATAATCAAGAGATTTAAACGCCTTTACTGGAAGGGGTCTTTATTTACAGTACTTGTCCGTCAAAATAAATCTTAAGCAATTGTTTATCATTCATGCAGGCATACGTTTGCTTGAACACATAAACTTCTATCAAATCAACTAACTAAAGGCACATACCTATCCAGCAATATCAATGTATTCCGTAAAATACACACCCAAAATGCCACTGATAATAATACAACTGTGATAACTAAACATACTAAGATTGTCTACGGCCCTGCTACCTCTCGGTGCGGGAATATGTAATATGTAAACAAAACTAGAATTTTGACGACAAGCCATTTCATTTTTTTAGAATGTAATTTCAAAAGAAGCAAAAAGTATTGGAATTGAGAAATATGTCCAGTCTGTATCATGCTGAATTTATCTATTAATGTTTTGCTATCATTATTTTTGCCTTCTTTTCTGAATATTAACCTATTTTTGAGATGATCTATTTCATTGAAACAAAATATTTTAGATAAACCATTACAATCTGCTTAACATACTTCATTCGAAATAATATTAATTTGTCTCTATTTCAACAGCATGCCACAACTGTAATATATCAACTTCTCATGCTGTATCCTCTTGTATCACTGACATTGTGCTTTGAGTTTTATAAATGTAATGATATTATTATTGTTGGTTAAGAATGTATTCTGCTTTTTTAAAATTGTCATCAATTTTATAAACGGATAAAAGTAATTAATCTTGATCGTTTGTATGAACTATCTTTAATAATACGTTTATGTCAAAGGACTTTATATTTGATAATGCCGCCGATAATTATAAATGTCTTAGTACGATTTTTCCGAGTTTATTGATAAGAGTCATAATCCATAAACAAAGATGTTAATACATTAGGAAAGGCAACGACTGCCAAAATCAATACTCGAGTACTCATCGAGTAATCGGTTACTCCGATGATTTCCAATGATCTTCATAGATTTATCACACAATATCAACACCGTATGCATGTAACTTTCCTTTTCTATTTATTTTCATAGAATTCGTAACTATAAATAAGACTGCATGGGAGGTAACTTAGAATAACCAATAAATAAATAAATAAATTATTCTAAGCAAACACTTTAAGTTAATGATGTTTCTGGATTTATATGCGTAAAGAAGAAAAGGGAGTTACTTTGCTTTATTGTGTAAAGAAAAACAAAGTTTAATCGGGTCTAATTACAATTCTTTAATCTTACATTCATAACAGCAAACTGGTCCTTTGCTGTTTTTACCATAAAACAAGTTTCGGCTACAAACTGTTAAACAATTAAAGGTAATTAAATATCTTAAGAGGCCGAATGACGTAAGCGAACAAGTTTACAATCACATGCACGTGTCAAACTGTTGGTCGCCCTGTTAAATTTACATTTAATTTTCGCACCTCACCTCTGCAAGCATGTTGTTATTGCATTTATCAGGTTCTTATGAAGATCCATGTACATCTCCGAATTTCTGAAATTACTGGATACACCAATCTTTCTTAATCGCAAAAATAGAAATTAAATATTTTTCCAAGTAATCGAATATCAATTTTGCTAACAGAAATTCGGACATTCCATCAAGTACTCGATTAACCGGTTACTCGATGCCAACTCTAAAACACATAGACAGGGAGTGATTAAGGCATGCATGCATACATACATAATTAACTATAAAAGTATTTAGCATTCATTAAAAATATACAATTAACGTTGCCCTTTATCTAATGCATGTACGAGTATATGTCTAAGTAGATATTCTGCAATTGCATGTTTGCAATAAATCAAATCGTAGGCAATTTACTTTGAATTTCTCGAAACTAAAACGTGTTTTGAATACACTCATGTGTGTTGCGTACGATGATAATAACCTTGCTGTTTTTAGATTATCTAAATCATCTCTAACATTAAAGGATTAAAATAGAGAAAAACAGAATCCCTTAAGAAAGTCGAACACAACAAAATTGAAAATGTTGCAGGCTCGGTTTGATTGAGCCTGTTCATTGACGGTACTGGAAAGTGCAAGTTACCGTCCATGCCCTCTAGCTCTTACATGAGCAGAATTCAACATTTAACACGAAAATGGTGAAAGTTTAAATTTAGAGACATCCGCAGATGTGGTCATACGGTGGTTATCATGGAACCTTCAATGTGACACAGTAGTGCCATTCCATGAATAGCGGCGTATGGTCGCCAAGTAAAAGAATGCTTTTGCCCTAAACGAGAAAACAATGGGCGGAACTAAATAAAATGGAATTTTGAAAGGGGATCTGAGGTTATGAAGCCTGCACACATACTACTTAAATCATGGATTTGTTTAGTACATTTTGACCACTGAAAATAAAGAGAGGATGTTAAACTTATGCTGTTGCCACACCGTTACAGAACGTTCCTGATTCAAATTTAAAATATTCAATGCTAATGGAGAAAAGGAGCAACCATGTAAAACATGTCATTCTTTACAACCTCATAGAATTACTGACCAAAGCAAACCAGAATTATTATTATTATTATTATTATTATAATTCAACTCCATTGATCGGCGGGAATTGTCAAGTTATTAAAGGTGACGGCTGGAACCACCGAGACACAAACTGAAACGAAGAAAGTAAGTTATTTACTGTAAGTTACAAAACTGAAACGAAAGGAAGTTAGTTATTTACTGTAAGTTACAATTTATAAATCAAAACCTTATAAAGTTTTGAACTAAAAATAAAATTAGGTAATATGTATTATGTCTTTTTAATACATATCTTGACATATTGTCACACACAAAAGAAAAATCTTAAGTAATTTACTGAAATAAACAATTAAATTTATTTATTAGAATAGTTATCTTATCACCTTTATCCTCTAATAATTATTTTATCTGAAATTAACAATACTTGAAAACCTCCATTAAATACCATGATTTACAAGGTCGTGTTGACATTTGTTATTACTCTCACTGAAATTATTTGATATTGAATGAAATTAATTTTCTTATTTAATTAAATAAATTTTGTTTTAACGTTCAACAACGTTTCCAATGCGATATCATTAATTATAATTTTTAGATACAAAAATACAACATGAAGGTTAAAGTGCCTGATTTAAAATGACATACGGTTCAAATTCTGAGATAAAAAACATAATAAAGACATTAAACAGTTGCCTTGGCCTCATTTTCAATACTTTTATTTTCATTGTATTGAACTAAACGAAAGAAAAAATAATTTGGTTTCCATAAAACATTTATCAATATTTACATAGCTAACACTTATGCAATTAAAAGATATCTGAGTCGAGCATTTTGTATGTTACTTTCTTTTAATCATGTCTCTTTCATGAATCCATACATATCTTACAATATGCCATTCTATTAATTATTTAATATAAAGTACATGCACCGCGTTTGTTTCAAAGTAATAATAAAAAATGCCCGAAAATTGCCCATAGAATTCTTATGAAAAAAAAGCCCAGAAAAATGTGATAAAATTCAATTGATATTGTAAGTAGAATGACATAAAGTGAAATAAAGTGTAAAGTGGTACTTTAGATGGTTAATGATATTTTTATTTAATTAAATCTTACTTTTATTTAAATTATAAACGACAATATAAACTCACCTATAAACTTATTCACTGATAATTTGTAAGCTTACACTACTCTATTCGTATCTTTAAGATTTTAATCAAATCATCTTCAATAATAATGTTTGGGTGTTCTTTAAAATTGCTTGCTTTTTATGTGTATTACATTCGAAATTCTAACAAACAAGACAAATTCACAGACGATCTTAACCTTTTGGATGTAAAGAAAATTGAATAAGATATACACAGTTTATATGACGTAAATGTAAACAGTACTAACATGTCAGACTCTTCGAATAATAGCTGTACTTACAATGTAACAATAAACGTGATCATAAGCACAAAAACGTTATTTTCATCGCAACACATTGGTGTCTAAGTACTATTTATAGAAAGAAAAACCATTAAACTAGATAAAAATTAAAGCTATATCCTTACATAACAAGAAAATAATTTTGTTTATGCATACTTATCATGTCTTCGTTCTTTACATACCTTAATGTATAATGTACTATCATACAAAAACCTGTCATATCTCTGAAAATAAATAATGAAAGGTGAAAACCAATAAAAATTCAGGAGTAGTTAAGTGAATATTTAAATAAATTTAAGTAAAATTCAAGGAAACAAACCCGCATCGTTAAATTCGGAGCAATAAACTTTTTGATTTAATATATACGACTCAAATTCGCAATCAAATAACGTCATACAAGTCTTGCCATAATATTTCTACACTAATTTGATAGTGTTTGTCTGCAGGGTTTTCTAAATCCAATAAGGCACATGAGGAATATTCAAATAAGTCTTCGTAATGAGGAAGATGTCACTGCTTAAAGATCTTTTTTTGTATTTTAAACATACACTTTAAACAATTTCCATGGATGGAACTTAGAAGTACAATAATTGTATCAGGCAAACATCAATGTAAAGTATCAAAACACGACGTAGTTGTCCAAAATTATTTGGGCAAAATGTGATCAAAAATAAAACGAATGGTTTTTTTTTTCGTTACCCACACGTATAACAGTTTTTTATAACAAAATACATATGTAGTTATATAGATTTTGAGAAATCTTATATAATAAACTTTAGCACTATCTGCGCATAAATCATCACCAAACTGTATGCCAGTTACGAAAATATTTATCCTTGTTATTAACGTTCAGATACCATACCTATATCTTTATGGATACTATTATCCAATCATATTAATTAAGTAAATAATACAATTTTTTTAACAAATGAAACACTGCTGATAATGTTCTTGGTTTCTCAGGAAAGGCACTCAAAAGTTTTATTCAATGCGTCAATTTATCTTTCATTTTCACTTGAACTGAAACGGAACGCATTTTTCTGTATATAAAATATTAATATGTTATTTTTTTCTCACTGGATATACCGGTAAAATATCCACATTGTTTTCCTTTCTTTTAGTTAACAATTAATTGAAAAACATTATTGCTTAAAATTTAATTGATATTGACATTTATGATGTCATATTAGTTATTCAATTTTCTGGAATTAAGTCATAAACGGACTAAAAATTGTCCCTTCTCTTCTAACAAAGCAGGGTTAGATATTATTGCTATACTTCATTTTAATGGAATGGAATGAAACCTTTTTTATTCGTATGAGTTTTACTTTTATATAAAAAGGTTATTTCAACATTTAATATTTCTATGATGTAATAGACCTTTCTTAAAGTATATGCATACTTTACATTCCATCACCAGAGAGGGGCTTACAGGTCATGAATGTAAACAAATAATGTCTGACCTTATAAGCCCAAGTGTGTTAAACTTACGGGAAAATCTAATTTTCATTGTTGTGTTCCACTTTGTTATTCTAATTTTAGATATGATTATACAGTTATTTTTCATATAATACCTAAGGATGTGAGTTAAATAAAGGAAGGGATTGTGCAAATAAGATGGGATAAATGAGAACATTTCACGGTAAAATTCCATTGTTCTTTTCTTTTTTAAGCCAAGCTACTTTAGATGTATTACGACTTACATTAATAAATCTGATTTCTAATTGTTTTAAATGTTTCATTCAATTATTAACATAATAATATGTTTTGTTCATATAATTCATTTAAATATCACACTTATAATTATAACTATATAAATAAAATGGAAAATGTTTTCAGGAATTCCATTGGAAACAGTTCTATCATGAACACAAATTGACAATTGGTATTTGAATCGCCTTTAATTGTAATATCTCTTCATGGTAGTGGCATTACAGATGAAAAAGAAACTATCAAACAGTTCAAAGAAGAATTACAGAAAACTTAGGAAGAAAACAAACAGATAAAACATCAATGTGATATTGAACGTTTGATACAAACAAATTTCCAAATGATTACAGTTGTATATCTTGTTATACAAGATTTCCAACATAACTATTCATTAAAGTTTTCAATGTTATAAAACATTAGTAAAAACGTGGCATTATGCCCATCCATGGGTATATATAGAGTGAACAGGTGAAAGTGAAATAAGTTAACATTTTCTCATAATTCCTGTCAAATTTATAATTTACTTCACATGAACGATAAATAATAAATAACTCGCAAGGCCCTGTGAAATGTGTGTAATTATCCGTAGGAATGTATCTGTAACTTTCAATGGGGCAGTCTTTTTTATATATTTACCCTTATCATTTTCAAATATCATGTGCTGGTCAATCACCATTATAACGAGCAGTTTATTGAAATATATAGACCTTTTACAGTAAGATTTTTCCATAGCAACGTATGTTGCATTTCGCGCATGCGCATTCTGCGAAGGGCAAAAGCGCAATAACGATAGAATACAGTTTAGCGTACTTAAAGGCTTTAAATTGCGTCTTTTCAAGTTGTGTAACCAAAAAAAAAAAACATTTTGGGATGAATTAATGAATTAAAGCGGTAAGTACTTAACACGTGAATTGATATTTATAACAGATATACAAAATTAGCGGCGCCACTTTTAATTCAACGACCAAAAGTCCTCTTTTCAAGGTATCATTAGGTGACTTTTTCATCAGTAATTTAAATTAAAACAGCAGGGTATTAAAGACCACATTTTATTACCCATGCATTAGATAATATTACACAATTGGTATTCCTTTGAAAGTGGATTGACAAGGCGGTAAGTGTCAAACAGATTGACACGTGACCGGTTCTTATTTGCTAGCTAGTTTACAATACCATTCAACAGGGTCGTTTTAGAACCATGACATAGTTAATTACTTAAAACTATGAACATGATTGATCGTAATTTAAGTAACTTTTATCAGGGTCTTTCAAATAGATTTGAAAGACCCTGCTTTTATTTATACCAATCTCATCAATGTTTATTGATTTTGTGAAATGACAAATAGTGTACGTGACAGGTATTTCCATGTGTTACGAAGAACCAGATAAAATGTGTGTTATTCCACCACCCATCTTAACTTGTCAAGAGTTTGAAAATTTATTTAAATAATCAAAATTAAAAAAATAAATTAAAAAAATTCTGTTTAGCATCTCAGTCAAGTCGGAAAATAGATAAAATTTGCTTAACTGAAAACTAAAAATGCATTATATATCACGTGTTCCGACTTTTTTTCAGAATGATAATTTACCTCGATTTTAAATGTTAATAAAATTTATATAAAAATGTTATATATAATATGTTATAAAAATATTTTTTATATAGACGATTTCAACAACAATAAAATAGACTTCTTTATTTGCTAATATATATGTATTTCCAAATTTTTTACAGCAATAATCTCAATGTCAGGTCCGTGATCGTGGAATTCTTAAACAATCGTCTTTCCCATGCCTTTTTGGGGCAATCGTGGTCACAAAGCTAAAACGGCATCTTTTGTGTTTCTGTTAAAAGCTATTTTATATGATTTTCTTATTTTTAACTTTAACTCGGAATTGTCTATGAATTTCTTCTACATTTCTATGTAGGGCGAGGCTCTTTTCGCCCTACGCATATTCCGCACGCGCGAAAAATATTACTTCCGGTCAATTTGTCATAACAACAGACTGCGTCGTCAAAAGGTCTATAGTCAATTAAAGTCAAATTGACAATGAAAAAATGAGCATAATGTCACTCGAGCGTTTATTATGAAGCAAGAAAAACAATCAGCATGACTGGTAGAAAGAGAGGGATGTAACAAGTTGCCGAAATGTTTTTAGCATAGTTTAAAGAACCGTTTGTTAAGTCATTTGCGTCTTATATTCAAAAAAATAATTAAAAAGAAATCATCGCAACACTTTGTTTTTAACATTGTGCTTTGTTACATAAATGGTACAGCTGCAAGGAATTTGTCAACATGTCAATTACATTTCATTTTTACAAGAAGTGCTGAAACTCGATACTGCCTTTCCTTATACCCTCCGGCTGCAAGGTCCTGCACAGGTTTTCCTTCCCCTAAGTACATGGAATGTCTTGTGGCCAGGCATCATCTTCTGGAAGTGGCTTGTATCCCAATGATGTGTTATATACCAGCTAGTACAGGGTTCCAACAATATGGCCACATAATCAAGTCGAACTAACTGAACAAGATCAATAACCTAATAATACCTCAACTTCGTCTTAGGATTTGACTGATATTTGCTATTAAATTATTGTAATTGGTTATATACTTAGTATTTTATACTGTAATTAATTAAAATAGTTGATAATATATAGGCTTTAACGTTCCTTACTTAACATGAAATGTATTGTTACATAGCTGTAAACAACATTATGTGTTATGATACTGTAAACCCATTGAAATTTATAACCTGGGGATGTCATGTCTAAACAAAATATTATTTTGAATTGATAAGGCCCCTTTAAAAATTTTAACCTATGGGCACACAAAATTTTTCCAAAAAAAATGAAAAAAAAACTAGTTATTTTTTTTTTCGAAGCTAATTTTTGGGGGGAAATTATGTACAAATTCAGTACCAACTGGTTACATATATATCAGTTAAATTCTTTTTACACCTTGACCAACATGTTTTAGGGTTTGCAATAAATATTTAAACAAATATTCGAAAATTGTTTTAAAGAGTTAAACCCGATAATTTTTAAAGACCTGGGAAATTTAAAATTTTTAAAATTTTCATAAACAAATCACTTCATTCTTAAAACAAAATACTTTTACGATAATGAAATTAAAACCCTTTTTAATTTTTTTATTTCCAATGAATTTTGAATAAATAAATATTTTTAAACAAGTATTTGAAAAAACAAATCAAAATATCTCCACAAAAACTTTTGGCCAAACGGCATGTAACATAGAAAACAGATCCGCAGCTTGCCCTGTAAGCCTAGTTCTGAGAAATTTATGAACATGTATGAGGTTATATTAAGAAGGTCTATGTATCCAAGTATGATAATATTTTATAATATAAATTAGACTTTAAGGTATGGATGATAATTAATAAGTAATTGTTTTAATTTTCGTAAGAAACTGTTTTTGTGTTTGATACAAGGATCACAGCTACTGAAATCGTGGTATTCTCCTTGGTAACATATATTGAATATTTTAAATATATATGTATACGGAAAATTTCTTTATTGTTTATAATACAATAAGTTTTATTTACGTACTTTATTGATTTAAATAGAAAATTAACGACATTTATGTTTTTACTATATTTACATTTTTTTGTAGATGTATAACATGTTAACTTCTCAAACAAGTCTTTTTTGTTATAAATATTGATATATTAACTGAAAACAACATATAATATTGTTTTTTTTCTGTAAGATTTTTTTCTTCTTAAACTATGTTTTCGTCCTTTATTTGTCTGATGTAAATGAACTATTTCTTGATAAAGTCATTGACCTAAAGAACATTGATAGAAAAATGCTGAGACAACATTGATCAAAGCTATATACTTTACAGATGACCGTCTTGGGCAGAGTTTTCCCAAATATTAACACAACACATATTGTCTTCATTATAAATTTTACGCACGAATTATATGACTGTCCTGGAACTACAGCTTTGAGAACAAAATAAAGAAGTGGAATGATAAAGATAATTTTAAAAACAAAAGTTTATCACACACAAAGAGAGTATTTGACAAATGAACGTTTTGCCTGTCATTCCAGGATAATCAATTCCTTCACTATTCTTATGTCCGCTAAAGCTGGTATCATGGGCATAAGGGATTATGTACATGTCGCTTTCTGTCATACGTAGTCTCAATAAAACTGAGATCTGCGTTATAGAAATACAAATGTATCTTTACTTCTAACTGCAGTAAAATTTGTAGAAAAATAAAGCACGTGATATACGTCCGAAAAAAACAACAACAACATAACATGGTTGTCATTGGAATACCTAAGGGTATAGTTTCTGAAGCATTTTCCATGTCGCTTTCGATGAAGCGTACGATAAACACATATGTAGATGAAAGTGAAAAGGCGTGTGCTATGGCTACTTATTAAGACTGTAGCATTGTGCACCGATGCATATAATGATGTATCATTAAATTTACTCTAAAGATTCTTTCAAAGCGAGTGTTTTAAAGGGAACTAAATAAAATACTTTAGTTTCTAGTGTATGAAGCTATACCTTAAGAAAGATCTTTAAAAAAAAATATCAACAGTACACATATATTGCTTCCATAATCTTATGGTCGATTCTCGACAGAGTTCAACATAATTATATTTGTCTATATTATTCAACACACATGAATATTGCGCGTAAGCAGAATAAATTGTTCCGGAAAAAGACCATTTTATTCTGCTATTGAAATAAGTAGGGTTTTATCCGTTTAACAAAGATTTTGTGCATGTGCCATTCACTAAAAATGCAATTTACTACCTGCAATCTTTGTTGACGGTACATGTATTTTTTTTAAATTAAAACAATAATTATTGCAGCAGATACTATTTTTTTGTAAGAAAAACAAGACATATCATCGGGATCGCTTCCGAGTTAATCGAATTGTTATGGAATAAAGTAGATCCAATATTTTCCAAGGATCATCAACAAGTAATTTACCACGGATTTTAGTAAGGGGGATTTAAACTTATTTAATATAAAATAATCAAATAATTTTTTTTCGGGGTTTTTCCTTTCATAGTTTCTTAGTCCCTCTCCCAATCAAATGCATCTTTTAAACCGGCTCAAATTTTAATAAATTTTTTTTTTTTGCATTAAAATTTGCTTTTCCCAACGCTTTGTACTGCATTTTCTTAATTTTTAAATCGGTTTTAAAAGCAATCAGATGCTATAAATATTTTGAATATCTTCAAGGGCGACCAGGGGTTATTTTTCGTTTTAAATTTAAACCACTTTCCCTTACATCCACGGTACCCGCAGCCCTTTTAGAATTGCCAATAGATTTCGGAAATCGTTTATTTTCCCATGGCCCATTTTCGCAATAAAAACAAAAGAACACCGAGATTCCTCCCCCAGAAAGCGGTGCGGGGTAAAAAAACCAACCAAACTTAAAGGGGAAAATCGTAAAAACAAAAAAACATTTTTATTTTTTTATTTTTTAAAAACAAAGTTTTTAAAAGATTCATATTATATAAACCCATTTGAACTTACAATATCATTTTAGAAGCGAAGCTTAACTGCATACATCTATGTATTATTAAAAGTTAATGCAAATTTCATAGATCAATCTTTCTATCTAACCGTCCCTTTCCATTCATATCATTTTTTAGTAATTCAAACCTTGTAAGTCTTATGATTATTGTGCCGCGGATCCTTTTTATTCCATTCCTTATACTTTTATTCCGAAATAAAATATTATTTATGTAAGTTATCGAATATCATATTGTACTATACGGACAAGGTAGGCTTCCAATTACAATATTGAAACGAAATGTTCAAAACCAAATTCCTTAGTTCTAAGAATTGTCTGAAATAAACAATTCAATAGCCTTATGTAACGTACGAAAGAGACAAACTGAACGAGTACTTAAATGTAATTAAATCGAACAAGTTAAGAAACTAAACACTGTACTCAAATGTACTAAATCAAACAAACAGGTAGGAATTGATCAATGAGTAAAAGTATCCAAATCACATAAACGATGTGACACAAAACAAAGTACCTAATTAACTGTACTTGACACCTATTAGAATCAAGGACAAAGACAATGTCATACATTCACGTGTATATAATTGTCGTCTACTATGTTTGATTATTTTTTCCGCTAGATTTTATGTTGGCATTTAGACATTATATTAACATTAATAAAATGTTAGATGTTAGAAAAAGGAAATGAACATTTGTATATCATATGCAGATTTATCATTTCTGCCGGAAATTAAAATGATATGCTGTGATTGTTAATGATAAAATGTTATCATTTCATTTGTGAAAAGCTTTATGTACTATGTATCAGTTAATTGCGAAAACGTTTTCTTCATGATTTTCACATACTTTGCAATAAGACACAAAGGGGCACCTTTGTTACAACCTGAATTGTAATAAAACCGGAATTGTAGTAAAATTATTACAAAACTGGTAAGGATGCAAAAATATCATTACATTTACGTTGTCAACCTGAATTGTAATAAAACCCAAAAATGTAATAAACGGTCAAAACTCGTGAAAATGTGGTAAGAAGAGTCTCGTCTAAATGCATGATGTTTAAAAAACGAATTTGGACTCGACATTAGAATTGATTTTTAAGGTCACATTAATATTAATTTATTGATAATATGAATAAACAAAGGAAGGATGACTTTCATTTAAATGTAACGATTTTAATACAATTCCTGACGAATCGTCCATATAGTATCCAATCCGTTGTTATTGGTATAGAATAATTTTAGAAATAAAAAAATAATAAAAAGTTTATTACAATTTGAGTTTTTATTACATTTCAGGTTGTCTACTGAATTGTAATAATAATAACGTTTTGGCAGTTCAACCGGTTTTGTAATACAATTGTTACACTTAAACTTTACTGTTACTCCTACATTTTCATTTATATCAAACAATCAATATTTCTTATAACTGATGTTTAACGTTAATTTTTTTTAGTAATTGGTTTGTACACCGGTTCTTTCTTTTTCGTTGATGTTGGTTAAAGAATTATTTTAGAAAAATACAATTTTCAGAAAGTTTATTACATTTTGAGTTTTATTACATTTCAAGTTGTCAACTCAATTGTAATAACTTTTCGGCAGTTCAACCGGTTTTGTAATAATTTTTCTATACACCAAGAGTTTTTGCTATTATATCGTTAGTAAAGATGATCGTCAGCAATATGTTTCTTGGTGGTTGTACAGAATAGAAAATGAAAATGCTACGTATCAGATAGTTTGTTACATTTCACGATGTCATTACGCTTCAGATTGTTTATTTAAAGCCCCAGTCACATTAGAGCTTACGACCAGTGAAGACCAGTTCACGATCACCAGTGACCTCTGGTCGCGGACAATCTTTAAAACGTCTCACGACGGTCATCGCTGATCTTTGACATTCGCAGGTTAACTTATTTCAGTCTTAGAGAGGTTTTTGAGCTTGCACAAAAAACCTCCTTGCGATCAAACAGGTCGCTAGTGATCTTATAAGGTCTTAAGGCTGTCGCACGTTGGCCGTTCGGAAGTGCGACAATCTTACGACAGTCTTAACAAATTGCCACTAGTCACTGATAATCTTAAGTAGTCTTTAGTAATCGTGTGATGGTCGTACGACAAGTTGTAGGTGATCGCATGTTATGTCACGGGTAGTCGTAAGTAATCCGACCATCGTACGTTTACTTATGACCTGTCGTGCGATTGTCAATGATGACTTGTCTTACGATACTAGCAAAAGTAAATTTATCTGTGCAAAAATGGTTTTGGTCGCAGACATTCGCTGATGATCGTCAGTTTTACAAGTCGCCGGTGGTCGCAGGTAATCGTAAGCTCTAGTGTGACTGGGGTTTGAGATATTATATGGACAATTCTTCTGAAATTGTGTATTGTGTTTATTTATTCATATTATCAATAAATTAATATCAATGTGACCTTAAAAATCAATTTCTCCATGGTATCGTAGGAATAAAATGTGCGTTTTTTAGCGCATAGAATGTATTGCATGTCAAGTACTTTGAAGAATGCAGGTTGTGATCAACTTTATGATACCATTTCTGCTCTTCAAATTTGAAATGTATTTCCTTTTAGTTTTAATTCGCTTTCATTTAAGTTTTCTGCTCTTTTTTTTCTGCTGTTTTTACTAAAATCATTAAACGTTTTATTAAAAGAGGTTATGACCCTACTATTTTAAGACATACTGCATGTTTAGTGTTCAACCCTTTTACAGTTGGACACTACGCTTTCCTCTTTTGATTACATCTGACGGACCAAGTGGGAGATTCTATGATGGACAGTTCGTAAAGCCCTTTGGGACTGAATTGTCTTAATGTTCGTCTTCTGCCTTGCTTCGTCGGGCCCTTGTAGGTGATTTTCTTGTTGCTCTGTCTTCCTTTAGGACATCGAGTACTTTTGTTATGGTCATTGGGTTTACTTTTATATGTATCTACATGATCATTTTAGTGTTTAACTTATTTAACCTTTTGTAACCATGACAACTGTTAGAATTTCACTTGGCGGGGATTCATTTTATTTACACTGTCTCGTTTATAGGAACATGGTGGGGCTAAGAGCGAGGTTTGGTGCACCATTAACCGGTTTAAACTCCCCAGCAGTCATTATTATGCTGCTGACCGTTCCAATGCGGCGCCCCTCTGTGTTCCTCAGATGTATGTCTATGTGGTTTCACACTGTTTTGGTGACACTTTTGCTTGTGTCCCTTGTTGTTTTCTCGTCTACGGTAAGTATCTTCCCCATTACCTCTAGTTTTTATTTCTTTGATTAACCCACCCCCCTTCCCCCGGTCTCCTGTCCCCTTCCCCTTTGTGGGCCTATAATTCTTTTCTTTGAATTCCTAATCAGTTACAAATTATTTATCATTTAATGATTAACCTGTCCGTGCTCTGTCTTTGCCCTGCCCTGTTTTTGTTTGGGGTCCGCCTTGGCTCCTTGCCACTGGTTCTTGTTGCTGGGTCATATGGGGGTTGCGTTCATTGAACGCCGCCTTTCCTTGTTGATCTTGTTTATCATATTTTATAGAAATTCTGATGTCGAGTCCAAAATCGTTTTTTAAACACCAAGCATGTGGACGAGACTTTTTTCACCACATTTTCTTGAGTTTTGACCGTTTATTACATTTTCGGGTTTTATTACAATTCAGGTTGACAACGTAAATGTAGTAATATTTTTGCATCCTAACCAGTTTTGTAATAATTTTATTACAATTCAGGTTGTAATTTCTCTCTATTTTTTACTCTATACGACGTTTTGTATTTTCATTATGACATTTAGAACAATATTACGTATTAACGAATCGTGTACCAGAAGCTTACATGAAATAAAACGGAAGCAATAATCATAAAATCACAAACAAGCAAGAATTTTTTTCAAATGTCTGAATCTGTTCTATGTATGCTAAGACTTTCCTTGTATTTTTGTATATAAAAAAATGAAAAGGAAACGATTTTGAAAGAATCTTAGACAATCGATTGATTTACGTATAATGTTTTATTGGCCAACCTTGTATTAAGTTATCAAAATAGCCTGATGGTTGCTATCTACCTAAAATCGTTTCGTCAAACAACATAAATTTGTCTAAATTTTGTTGTTTGCTGCATAGGCGTGACGTGTCTTTGAAAGAATCTATTGATAGGCGCATCTATTTCTTTTGAAGAATTCCTTTTTAAAATCTGTTTAAAAGCATATGGCATGCCTTTAATTACTAGTTCAGAAGCAGATTTCAATTAAATAAACCTTTATCGTATTGTTACTTGTTTTCACTGTGCTTGGCAAAACTTAGGATTCATATTTTAGAACTAGGAGAAATTTACATTAATTGATTGAAATAATACAAAACAATAATATATATTTTTATATATAGTGAACAAATTTCGAAAATAATTATATAAATTGTATAAAACATAGCGTAAAATCGTTGAAAATATTTTCCTTATCGTACAGAGCTCTTGAGTAATTCCAAAACATTGATTATACATAACAACCATTTACCATAAATCTTTATTCCATTACGATTAGAATGACATTTAGGTTTGTAACATTACACCAAGTTAAACTTATGCACTTAAAAGACCTTCAATTTTCAGCGACGGTGTAAAACACGAAACAAAAAAATAAGCTGCAATTGTTATTTTACAACATATTGGTGTCTGTATTTTATCAATTATAAAACATGTCTCATCGGCATTTGTTGTTTAATATAATACAACTCTGTTTAGATTGTCGTTGACAATTCAATAAAATGTTGACATTATGGTGAAAAGGAGAAATAAATTCCGACTTAACTTGATAAAGTTACAGATATATTTTACTTTTTCAGCAGCAGGATCTGCTGAAGGCAATTGTACAGAAAACTATTGCCTCAAGCAGTTATTCACGTGTGTTTTAGACGCAAATTTACATTCTACATGTGTTCTATTAAAATATATGAAACAAATGAATGAATTTGTGTAAACTTTGATATTTTCACCGGATGTTTATTGTGCATAAATCTTTTTTCTTAAAATATGATAAACAATATCAAGAAGGAAAGGTGGCGTTCAATGAACGAAACCCCCACATGACCCAGCAACAAGAACCAGTGGCAAGGAGCCCAAGAGGACCCCCAAAAAAGTTACTTAAAGCTTTTTTACAATGCTTACTATGTTTGCCCTTGGCGGAGGAATGTTTATTGACACGTACCTGTAACTTAGGTAACAACACATGAGATTAAAATTCCGACCTTTATGGATATACTAGTTGCATATATGATAAATAAAAAGACCAAGTTTGACACTTTAGAAACATTTTTTTTAAGTTTTTAAGATTTTTTTAGATTCCTCTAATTTAAAACTAAGTCTGCATACATTCTATGGCCAGTAATGTGGAAATACTAAGCAATTATGCATATTATGTAATGACAGCTATCAGATAAATACATAATAATGTGTTTTGTTCTATTTACAAAATAAATACTTCTTGTTGAACCGAAATTCATCATTTTATTATTATAATAGAGAAAATAAGAATCCGTAAAAAAAGCCCAACAAGTAAAAATTGAAAATGTTGCAGGCTTGGTTTGATTGAGCCTGTTCATGGGCGGTACTGTCAAGTGCAAACTACCGTCCACGCCCCCTAGCACCGGCTTAAGCAGAATGCAACATTTCATAAAAACATTAAATGGTAAAAGAATAATCCACAGATGTATTCATACGGCAATTATCAAGGAATCTTCAATGTGACACAGTAGTACTATTCCGTGAAAAGCGGCGTGTGGTCACCAAAAAATAAACAAGGGGGCTATCGGCCCCAATTCGCTCACCTGAGTACTAAATGCAATTGATATACAAAAGTGAAGTTACCAGGTCTTAAATTCAATTTTGACCCTAGGGCTATAATTTGAACAATCTTGGTAGAGTTCCACTACACAATGCCTCATGCCAAATATCTAACCTCTTACCTTTGTCAATTCAGTTTTAAGTTTTTACTATCTACATATAAGGAAATAAATTAAATTAAATTTTGACCTAAGGGATATAATTTGAACAACTTTGGTAGAGGACCTATAGATAACTGGAAGAGTTTTTGTCACAAAAACATATGTCTCCCAAAACTATGTATTGTCACTCATGTGAAGTTTCATTGAAATCCCACCAGTAGCTTAACCTGTTAAGCCAGACAAGATTTTTCTATTTATAGCTCTGACGGCCATTTTGTGCAGCAAAGCAGAACATGCCGGTGACATGCACAACTAGGGATAGTATTGATCACTCCTGTAATGTTTGGTTGAAATCCTACCAGTAGTTTGACCTGTGAAGGGTGGATAAGATTTTTCTATTTTTAGCTCTGGTGGCAATTTTGTGCAGCGAAGCGGACTTGCGGGTGATTTTCACAACTAGGGATGGTACTGATCACTCCTGAAAGGATTGGTTGAAATCCCACCAGTAGTTTCACCTGTGAAGGCCGGACAAGATATTTCTATTTTTAGCTCTGGCGGCCTATTTGTTCAGCGAAGCGTAACATGCGGGTGATGTGCAATCTAGGGATGGTACTGATCACTCCTGTAAAGTTTGGTTGAAATCCCATAAGGTTGTGCACGTCACCCGCAAGTTCCGCTTGGCTGCTCAAAATGGCCGCCAAAGCCAAAAATAGAAATCGTGTCCGCCCTTCACAGGACAAACTACTGGTGGATGGTACTGATCACTCCTGTAAAAATGGAATTTTGAAAGGGAATCAGAGGTTATAAAGCCTGCATATCACAGATAAGACGTCAAAAGACAAACTTCAAAAGCAGTCAACATATCCTAAGGGTGATTCAACATAATTCAAGAAGGAATATTGGAACCACCCAACTAGAAAATGCCAAAAAGTTCAAACTAAAAATACCACAACACAACAATAATGTCGTGCTGAACGATCTTAAAGGATCAAAAATATAACATCTCTGATTGAATGTACGGGGCGGCTTTTTACAGCCTCCACACGGCACAAACAACGCTGACGTGGCGTTGAAATAGAAAAAATAAAAATCCATAAAGAAAGCCCAACACGTCAAAATTGAAAACGTTGCAGGCTCAAGTTGATTGAGCCGGTTCACGGACGGTACTGTCAAGTGTAAACTACCGTCCACGTCTCCTAGCTTAAGCAGAATTCAACCTGTTAACTTGAAATGGTAAAAGTTTGAAAATAGAAATGTCTGCAGATGTGTTCTATGATTCTATCAAACTACCTTGTTTGTGGTATAGTCGAATATGGATGTCATAAACTCATTATTGAAACTTCCGAGAAGCTGATTTACGAAAATCGTGTCAAATTTTTATTGTTTATCTAAGCGATAACATGAAAATGCAATTCATTACATAATTTGCCGAAAGACATTAATTCAAATCAACGCACACAAACAGAGTCTCTGGTGTTTCTCAGCAATATTGTTCATTGATCATTAAGAGATTGTTCTCTTTATATTGCAGAAAGAATAAAAAACAATTGACATCCATAACGCTGAGACAAACAAAGAATTAACACTCTCATCAAAATATAAAAAAGTCATAATAAAACTTAAGACAAAAACTCCTTCATCCTGCCATCACTTATGTAAAACTTCCCTAAATTCAGAAGAAAAAAAACAAACATGACATAAGGTAACTTTCAGGCTATCTTTTTAGACGTTATTTTAAGTTTTAAGAACCTACAATGATCATTAAAGAAGCATAATAAAACTTAAGATGAAACTTCTTCATCCTTGTTATCACTTATAAGAATCTCACCCCGGCTGCCGGTACAGACCGGAATATCTGGCTTGAGGTCTGCCGAGTAACCGCTAAACTGTTACCCGAGAGCTAGATATTTCCGTCTGTACCGACAGCCGAGGTTTGATTCTTTTTCTTGCATATTTCATTTCAATTATTTTCCGAACAGAAATTACGAAAACTGATATTCTCTTTTTTATGGTAGCGTATGAACTTACAACTTCATTCATAACGGTAAAATGACGTCATCCTAAGGACGCAATTCATTCATAAAAGGCGCGCGGCAATGAAGTCATTTAATGCACGCGACTTGTCTTACATGGGGGATGCAAGACAGATTTTTCTAGCACAAGTGTAAACGGTAGATAATCCTGTTTACTATGCAAGAATATGTTAAACTTTTTAAGTTCGGAAAAATTAATGAAATTAAGTAACTTTCCTCTTGCGTTAAGACATTATTTTAAGTTAGATTGTGAAGAAACCTTATATTTCATTTTAACTCTTGTTTCCTCGTCCGGGAATTATCCAGTACTAGTGTTTGATGTTAAAACACGACGCAACCCTAGGAGGGATCGAACACACGACAAGTGGATTGAGAGGCAAACACCTGGACCGCCACTTCCTTTAAAACTAGGTTATTGCAGATAAATAAGACAATTAAGAAAAATAATATATAAACATAAACCAAGATATATGTATTCTGTTATTAACACTTTTGCTTTACCCTTACTTTGCTCTTTTGGTGGTTGTTTTATATTATTTTTCGCTCACGTAAAACCGCAGCACAATGTAGACGAAAGACTGTTGCTCTTCAGAGACACATATGTAAACGCTAATAAAAATTCCTGTTATAGTTATGTGTTCTGAAGATCAGGGTTTGTATATAGAAAAGTTCTTAATCAGACTGAAGTAGTTTGCAGAGATATCAGCTCAATGTTTTACAATCACATGAATTTTATAATTTATGAATCATGAAGCCCAAAATGTTTTCTTAATTTCATGGTCATGTATAAACATACACATTCACTATGTTCAGAACAATACGATACATATACGTATTTAAACAAACAAACAAACAAACAAACATTCTTCACAAAAATGCCAATTATTCAAATTGTATTTGTCTTCTTCGGAGAAAGAAAACTGGTATGTCGATTTGCACTAAACATTTATCAAAATGAATTATCACAAAAAATTGTTTTATTGTGTATGCGAAATATTTGACATTGAAAAAGAATATTGAAAAATGCAAAAAAGAAGTACTTAGGGTAATTCGAATACACCTTAGGGCATAAAATGCACATAATGGTTTTGCAGAAAACGAACATTTCAAATATACCTTTTCATCCCGGTTTGAATGCAAGTGTTATATTGTTTTGAAAATTGTACATCATATCTTTAATAAGCGTTGTACTACTCAATCGTACCGTCTGTTGAGGTCTTAAGTAACAGATAATTTTGTTTTTTAGTTACTGTTTCTTTTAACACATATCATATGAAATAAACATTCTAACATAATGTTGCTGCTGACAAAAACAACAATTTATTGTTTCGTTTTATTCTTAATAATTATCTTTGCTGTTAAAAGACAACTGAAAGAAAAAAGGTTACATTTTGCCACGTTTTACTGTAAATAAGATTAAAACACAATTATTATAATAAACTTCACTTTTTTCTATCGTCAACACATTAACATATTCATATGATTATAAAATTATATTTGACATTTCGTTTACTGACAGAACTGTAAATTTGATTTAGTTGTCTTTTTATTTAAATAATATATTGTGTAGTATAAACTAACTAAATTGTTCCGTGCTATTTTCTATTTGTGTTGAATAAGCATTTTAAGGAATTCATTATATTCAGCACTTGATATTTATTGTTTGTTTGCATGTACTTATGTATTTTCTTTGGTAATATGTAGTTGAAACGTAAGCAGGGTAGACATCTGGTCTGTTCCATGTAACTCAAGTCAAAGAAAATTTAAATCTAAAACAGTTCTTATTACAACATGTAACTTCCCGTTAATGAGTTTGTTTTTCATTTAGTCTTTAATAAAATTGACATTATTGGCATCTCAGCCTACACGTTTCTTGTAATTGTAGGGAAATATTATTCTTATGATCAAGTCAAGGGGTTAGCAGCAGCTATTTATTTTAATGGCCCAACCTGCTCGGATTTTGTTAAAGTAAAGTAGATAAAGGATATTGTTTTTAGAATAAATTGGAATAAATAAAGTATGTGTGAAACATAAAGACAATATTAGCTATTAACAATTTTATACTGATAAAACAATAAATAAATTGCAATATATATAAACCAATCGTAAAGTTAAGTATGATGGACTTAGGGAATAGTTTTAATAACAAAAGCTGTCACCCAAGTGACGAATGCCCCCGAAAAGGTTTCTTAAGCATGCAATTATTATAAAAGAAAAGAAAATGAAAGAAACTAATTGCTGATTATTGTTTCTTGTATAATTGTACCTGGAATCTTTAATTGTGATAACATGAACCTTCAAAATATAAGTGTGACCTTGACCTTTGAAGAAGGGACGTGGTTCCTGAACGCGACAAAATGTTGTCATGAGATAGACATTTTTGCCAAATTATTTCAAAATCCCTCAATGCATGACAAAGTTAAAGTCTGGACATAATTGTTGTGTAAGTGAGAACACACGGACAGACGGACATGAGCCTTAGCCGCGACAAGGTCGTTTGCATGTACATTCCAACCAAATATTTTAATGGGAAATTAAAATATGAATCATTCGATATTTTGCCTAAATTTGCATTTGAATAAAATGAAATCTTGTCTTTTAAGAAGAAATTCGAATAATGTTAATTTTGTTTTTATAAATGTTTTGTACAGAAATTAAATAATTCAAGATTTTGCAAATACGGCTTAACTTAATTAAATTCTCTGAATTATCATGAATTTTGTAATAAAAAGGACTATACTGTCAGTATGGATTATATGTTTAAACAGTTTACTCACAGCTCCATACGACTAAACAAAACAAAATAGTTGATTAAACGACGAGAGTATTAATCAGTAATTCTGATATGACTTGAGATTTTGTCACTTAAATATCATTTTATCTTGTCGTTTCTGCCATTTAGTGGCTTCAAAGAAATTTGAAAAAAATCACAGCTACACTAAATCAAAACTTATTGAAAAACATCAAAGCAAGCTCATTGGAATATGCATTATATAACGATTAGGCTGTTATTCTTTATCGTTTTCAGGAAACATGGTGTCGGAAATGTTAATTAAAGAACTAAGTTATTATCACAATTTTGATATAAACCTTATCATAAATTTTCATCTAAAACGAAATCATTGCTGAAACCAGACTCATAAGTCCACTTCCGTACAAAACCATTATTTATATTTATTACTGTGAAAAATTGAACGTCTGTCGAGATTTTACTGCAGGTCTATGAACTTATGAAGCCAAAAATGTAAATTTAAATTCATGATCATCGCTTTGTACTAAACATATATCAAACTGAATTATTAACAAATGGTTTTATCGTGTAAGCTAACTATTCGACATTGAAAAAGAAAAATATAAAAATGCAAAAAAGAAGTACTTAGGCTAAAGATAATTCGGATACACCTTAGCGCATTAAATGCAAAATTACTCTTTTTTTGAGTTCACGAACATTTCAAATATCGCTTTTTATATCAAATACTAACTCACAAAAGGCCTTAAAAGACGGTAGAATTTTGAAGCACAACATCAATTAAAACTTAGATGTACAATCAAATCTGATTGTGTGAAAGCTACTATATTTTGATATAGTTATCAAATTATCTTCTGATAATGTGTTAAATGAATGAAATTCCAGGACAATAAGGACTAAAATGTAAACAAAGTACTGTAGTAAGATGGGGTAAAAGGGATGGTATAAAACTCTTAGGGAGACACGAAGTTGAGGCATGTTCAGATCCCAAATTATTCAGAAAATAATTATCTCAAGCTATTGAACTGTTCCTAATTAGGGAAGATAGTGTGTTAGCGGCCCGATAGCTTAGTCGGTAGAGCCATGGACGATATTCCAAAGGTCTCTGGTTCGAGTCCCTGTCAGACTGCCATTATTCTCACCTTTTGACAATTACTGAATAATTAAAAATTACAAAAAAAAGAATTTTCATCATTTCTCATGAAGAAAAAATAAATTTCAACCGTGATACCAAAATACAGAACAGGCTTTAGAGTGGTCAGTTATTTTATTCATTCAAGAACATGGTAATTTCCTCAATGCTCCCTCCATGATATCCACGGCCTACATTTTAATCAATCTTCTAAATTGTGCAAGTGTTGTATTGCTTTGAAAATTGATCATCATATCTTTAATTAGGTTGTACTCAATCTTACCATCCCGTCTGTTGAGGCCTTAAGTAACAGATCATTTTTTTCAGTTGCTGTCTTATAACACATATCTAAGGAAATAAAAATTTTAACATAATGTTGCTGCTGACAAAAACAACACATTTATTGTTTCGTTCTATTCTTGATATTTATCTTGGCTGTTAAATTGAAGACGGAAAGAAAACACAAATACATGCATACATTGTGATTCTTAAAGATAATTCAAAATTTTAATTCAATACGTACTACACTGCATGCAAAAATCAAATGGGCAAATCACACTCACCATTCTTTAATGTAATCAGTAACTGGATATATTAAACTCTTCCGCCGATATCGTATCGATGTTAACTCATAACGAGTGTTTTGTAGCTTTACTTCTTTCTGTTTTTGTTAAAAATAAAATGACTACATTTTTAATTCTTAATTTTCTGTCCATTTCAGAAACTATCATTATTCTCAAAGCCAAGTGAATAAAGAAAACTTGAGAAAGCTTTAGGTATCTGACTCTTTCTAAATACGTGCGTGACTGTCTTTGTATTTCTCTCAACTTTCTTGAGTAGTTTTGATATCATATAATGGTTATCGGCTGTCAAGATTGTCCAGTAATTACTTCCTATTAGTTGCGACATATGCCGGAGACATGAGCACGCGATTCCAATTGAGATTGTTAGACAACTATTGAATCGTGCGTAATGCCTCATTCCAGATCTTGACACGCGAACTAGTGAACGACGAAAGCTGTACTTATGTGACAAAGAAAAAAGACTTATATAATGATCACATTGCTTCTAGTTTGCAGTTTCATTGATAGGTGTTAGTTTTAGAAAAATGAATTTACGTCATTTGTTTTGTATTTTAAACATGCAAGACTAGGGTTAGTGCTGTACTTGTCTTAAATTATACAAAAACTGAACAGAGAAGATCTCTCGAGTGCATATACAGCAAATTCTAATTTTTTACAATCGCAGCGCTCTAAAAAAACTTAAAAGCGACCAAAACGTAAGGGTAATCATGTATAAGGAAACTTCTAGGCTATCCGGAATGTCGTGAATGGAAGAAATATTTGTCAAAAGAAAATTATGTGAATCCAAAACCGTGATTGATTACTTACAGACAGTAAACTTGTACTAACGCACTTGCAGCAACTCATTTAGGCCTACATATTATAGTGTTTGGCGTGGTATGACCAGTAATGTGTCAGTATCGCCGATAACCCTCACACTGCCCCCCTATTGAAATAATTAGATTGTAACGCAAAAATGGTTTTTAATTAGCACATAAAATGGCGTTGCAAAACTCAACTTTTATATTATTTGATAAATGGTAATGCATTACTATATATATATATTAGCAGATTGTTTACTTAGTTGCACATTACTTTGATATAGATTCGTCTTAAAGGTTTAAACAAGTAAACACAGTTAATGAATTTTACAACAAAGTGCAAAATTATTTTTAATGATTATGATTTAACTTAACTGGCAATGAATTTGTAGAATATTTAACAACAATAGTTTTGCAGGATAATAGAGTATATTATCGGGTGTGTTATCAAAAATATAGAAATATGGACAATATGTTAAATAGTGTCATGTGGTCGATATTCGTGTTTTTGAATATCGTTTTCATGTATCATTTTGTTCTTGTATTTGTATATATATCTCTTGTATTTGTCTGTTTACAGTCCGATATACACTCCATTATCCCATATCATTCCTATATTATTCCATTTCATCATCTCATTATAACAACTAATTTCTCATATTTCATTCTGACATAATTTGCATGCCGGGCCTCAGTTTTTACAAACTTCCCGGAAAAACCACCTCACGCATGCGCACTTTGATATAAATATTTCTATTGGTTTGCGCCAGAAATTGTTGTCTTGTTTATTTATTTATTTATCAAGGCGTATGTTTATGTCCTTACAGGTAATTGTTGTTATTCATTATGTTTCATTATCATGCATATTTCCATTGATCGTTTATGTATTTCGGATCTGTATTTATGCACTTTGGTATAAATATTTCTCTTGGTTTGCGCCAGAAATTGTTTATCTTGTTTATTTATTTATCAAGGCGTATGTTTTATGTCCTTACAGACATAAACAGACCATTCATACATCTGAAAAAGGACCATACGACGATAGGTTATATATCAAAATCCACAAAAAAGCATGCATGATGAGGAAGACGGCTACGAGTTTTAAAAAAAAATAAAAATAATAAATAATACATGGCACATGCATACAGAATACATGTCAGAGTAAGCAGGCACCGGACGTTTACTGGATTCAAACCACCTTTCAGACAGTACCACCAAGCGGACATTTTTTACTTTCTTTCCGACCTTTTTTAACGGACTTTGTAACACGTTCAAGCATCTAGATACAAACTAGTAGTAAAAGAGCAAGTAAAGCGTGTGCTATATAACCATGAGAAATAATAAAGTGGTAGAATATATCTGAATAATTTCAGTGTCGAAATGAAAATGGTCATCGCAGAAACAATATTCGTAGACAATTTTACCGATGTATATTTTCTTTTTGATTTAAGTGTATTGGCCTATACTAGAATGTCTGTAATACGATAAATAATTACGCTGGAAGTATTAAGTATCACACAACAAACCACGAAAAAATACACGTGAATGATGTTGACAAAATGTGAGATACATAATCCGTTACTACATTATATTTACATAGCAGATAATAAATTGTTCTAGGACAAAATATTATTATTCATCATAAAAATGTTCATACTAAATCGCTAAGAACTTAATTTTCATTTTCTTTCTTTCAGGAACAATTTTATCAAAAATATACGAAATGTAATTTCTATAGTTTTATCAATAAATGAAATGATGTACTTATGGAATATTGTAGACCGTTCACTTAAAACAGTATATTCATCAGTCGCAAAATAAATATTGAATTATTCTCACATTTTACATCAAAATTTTGGACGGTGATGAGTCAATGTCTAATTTCCTTAGAGTTTACAAATGCTTTGTTAAATAAATAATCCTATTGGTAACAACTGATAAAACCATTAACATGATATGACAATAAATCTGTCAAGCATACTGTATGTGTATTTGACCTATGAAATAGACATGATGGAATATTGTTCAAACATGTAATTTATACAGTCCTAATATATAGTGAAATTGCTATTAAAAATTTGTGTAGATATTCGGTAACAAATGCATACTGTATGTGTATTTACAGCATATGTTACCGATTTGTTTTACCTCCTAACCCTCTATCGTAGGATGAATTTGTTTTAAAAAGTGTTTTTTTCTTGATATGGGTAAGTGCCAACGCAATATGGAATAACGGTCAACGCATAAGTCTCAATGCAATATGACTTAGAATGATTATAGTAACATGTATAATATTGACTTACAACAATGATTTAATAAGAAACTTGATAGAATTTATACATGACCGAAACAATTGATTGTTTAGTGCGGTTTATAAGCATTAACGAAAAACTTGATAAATATGATATTCCATCTTACAATGCGTACACATTTTTTATTTTATTTATAGAATTAAAAAAAGCGTTTAATAATAATTCAATTACATTGTGCATTAATCTTTTTCTACAGCAATTGACAAAAAGTCAGGCTCGGTTTGCTTAAGCCTATTCATGGACAGTAATTGCAAGCTACAATTCACGACCCTTAGGAAACAGCCACAGTTATCTATAAGATTTAGAACTCATTTCTTGGCTCATCCATATGTACATTATGCCATTTCCGTTAGGCATCTTATAATTATTGGCAAAGCCGGTATGATGATGAAATAAGTGACGACAAATGACAATAAATTGGAATATTTTTTTAAAAAATAAGAAAAAAGAATCAATAGGGAAGGGCAGCATTCAGTGAATGCATACCCAAAACCAAACTACAAAGCAGCACATGAACAAATGCAACTTTTCAAGTAATTTTTGTATGACAATATAACGACAGGTATATCAATGTTATTGGTAACAAGAGGGCCAAGATGGCCCTGAGGTCGCTCACCTGTATATAGGCCCCCGGAGTGGGGCCAGTTTAAACCCCAGGGCTTTTATTTGAACAAACTTGGAAGACACTCATTAGAAGATGTTTCACAATGTTAAGTTTTTACTACACACATGTAATGAAAAACAATGATCTCACCCCCTGGCAGGACCAATTTTCACCAAAGGGCTTTTATGTAAACAAACTTGGTAGACATCCATAAGAAGATATTTCATGTTAAACAACTAAGCTCTAGCTCATTGGGTTTTTTTAAAAGAAGATTTTTAAGTTTTTACTACACACATATAGTTAAAAACAATGACACCCCTGGGGCGGGGCCAGTTTTGACCCCAGGGCTTTTATTTGAACAAACTTTGTAGACACTTACTAGAAGATGTTTCATGCTTAATATCTTAACTCTAGCTATTTGGGTTTTTTCAAAGAAGATTTTTTAAGTTTTTACTATATGCATATAGGCAAAATCAATGACCCCCGGGGCGGGGCTAATTTTGACCCCAGGGCTATTATTTGAACAAACTTTGTAGACACTTACTAGAAGATGTTTCATGCTTAATATCTAAACTCTAGCTATTTGGTTTTTTTCAAAGAAGATTATTTAAGTTTTTGCTATACACACATAAGGAAAATCAATGACCCCCAGGGCGGGGCCAATTTTGACCCCAGGGCTTTTATTTGAACAAACTTGGTAGACACCCATTAGAAGATGTTTCATGCTGAATATCTTAGCTCTAGCTCTTTGAGTTCTTTAAAAGAAGATTTTTTAAGTTTTTACTATATGCATATAGGGAAAATCAATGACCCCCTGGGGCGGGGCCAATTTTGACCCCAGGGCTTTTATTTGAACAAACTTGGTAGACACTCATTAGAAGATGTTTCATGTTGAATATCTAAGCTCTAGCTCTTTGGGTTCTTTAAAAGAAGATTTTTTAAGTTTTTATTATATGCATATAGGGAAAATCAATGACCCCCTGGGGCGGGGCCAATTTTGACCCCAGGGATTTTATTTGAACAACTTTGGTAGACACTCACTAGAAGATGTTTCATGCCAAATATCTAAGCTCTAGCTCTTAGGGTTTTTTAAAAGAAGATATTTAAAGTTTTTTCTTCCGGTTGCCATGGCAACCAGAGTTCTGCATGGAATTAAATTCTTTGATCAATTTTAAAGGTGACTACCAAAGGAACATTCCTGTGAAGTTTGGATGAAATTGGCTTAGTGGTTTATGAGGAGATGTCATTTAAAGTAAAAGTTTACGGACGGACGACGGACGGACAACGGACGGACGGACGGACGACGGACGGACGCCGGACGAAAAGCGATCACAAAAGCTCACCCTGTCACTTTGTGACAGGTGAGCTAAAAAGATACAAATTTCTCTTAAACGAGTATCATTAAAATGACTTAACCGAGGGAAACACTTTTAATATTTGTTCTGGTATGTGTTATCAATTTTCGAAAATATTCGACACACGTGGGCAATATACTGATATAAAACTATCACTTTACTACTCTCTTGTGTGTCGTTATTTGATTTACAGTGTTTTTGTTTCATTAATCAAATAGTGAACAGACCAATCATACTGTAATCTGTCTGTTGAGTGAATATTGCCGTAAATATACTGGAGATATCAAAACTGTACTAGACGCACTTTCAAAGGTTTTCAATTATCTGAATATTTATGACGAAGAGAGCACCATTTTGTCTTTGATGAAATATTTAACATACCTTTTCCTATCCTAGTACGCCTCATTTAAGATTTATTTTAATAAATTAATGTGTTTGTTACTGGATTAATGACAATCTTAGCACATGTATCTCGGCGGTCGATACACCAAACCGGTTGTCCTTGAATCAATATCAATTTCTCTGCAAGTGACCGACTTGTAACCCAACATGATACAGCGGTGAGAGACAAATGACCATTAGCCTAAATTGCTTCACCCAAAATACACTTACCAACATCGCATCATCATATTTAAAACACAAAAAACATGAACTTAAAAAGACCAATTATTATTAAATGACGTTGTACTTTTAGCGAAATCTTCATAGTTTCTAAATGGCACAAGAATGAAAAGAATCCAGACGTCCATAAATATAACGTAAAACATATATCAGTACAAAATGTATTAATTTTTAAAATCAATGTCTCGGAATGGTGCTATAACTTTTTGCGCTTATTCATTAAGTCGGTTATAAAACAATATTTATAGACAACAGCTGAAGACAAGGGCTCATTAACCTCAGTTCACATTGGTATAGCAATGCTATTTCTTTTGTGATTTGTGTCTCATAACCTGACAAAATATATACACGTATTTTATATATTATTTTGATATTTACAAGATTTCTTACTTCTAGATGACCTTATAAATGAGGAGTTTTTTTGTTTGCTACTGTAGAACAAAAATAAGGGCTTCATAGTTAGTTTGTACGCATGTTTTAATTTTTAAAATAGGTAGAATTAACGACAAATAGTAAGCTTAGTTTGATAAATTAGAAGTATAGGATGATGCACTTGCACTCAAGTGTGTTCAATACTACATTTAACAGACGTAATAAAACTGCTCTAATGTGTCCGATTTAGGTTTTGATTTTGTATCAAAAGGAGTTTAAAATATGTACGCAATTTTAATATTTTGTTAGGTCATTTAACACATCCACTAGGAAACGTCGTATTGAGCCACATTAATGTTTAGTTTTGGAATTTTGCATTGCAAATCAAACAGCAAATGTTGCATGCTCTTTTATAAACGCCCCCATAATACAATAATTTGAAGAATTTCTATGAATACTTTAAAAACGATTGATAATTTCATTCTTTTCACGCATCCACCTACATAGGATTCTATATAAGTGTTACATGTACTTATATTCTTACAAAGAAACAAAGTATTTCGGCAAGAAATATTTGTGTTTTTATCATGGGACCAGGAAATATAAATGTTAATGTAAATGTCATTAATTCATTTATTTTTTATTACAAAGCGTATTGCAAACACATACAAAATGTGTAGTGCGTTCTGTTGCATAAACTTCTGTCTTTTACCTTCAAGCATCCCGTGATTATTCATAAAACACAAGTGATTAATGTGGTCGTATAAAATGTCATATAATTGTCAAAGGGAAATAAAATTAATTCTGATTGTAGTCAAACATTGTCAGGTCTAATACCCTGAATTATTAGGAATATTTACTATCAAAAATGTTTCTATTATCAAATTCTGACAAAATGTTTAAAGAAATCCTATTGAACAGTCCTTGAGAAATGCCTTTCAAATTTTGTACTAAACAAGTTTTCCAAGTTCAAAAATGAATATCTTTGATATCGTTTTTTATAGAAATTAACCTTGACAAAAGGGACTAATAACTGATAATGACTAATATTTGTTTAGGGAAAAATATTAAAACTGCGTAAAATATAAAAAGACTACCGATAAATTCATTAGGATACTTTAAGATATTCAAGTGGGTCATGTAGGTCGTTGATAAGTATTCAGTTGACGTTTATGGTACCATTGAAAACAAATGCGGCAAATTAAAAAGTCGTTTTGAATTTTACCTATAAGAACTTTTGACGTTTACTCATGGATTGGCATAATGCAAACATTGTTGTTTTTGTTGTTTGCTTCTTGAACATTTACAAGACATTATCTACCTGTATTTTAATCATAGAATGACGAAAACACATTTACAAAATAAATTGCTTATCGTTTTTTTCTAATTAAAGCAAATCACAGCAAACATCACGATCTTCTAGTATCAAGTTATAGAACAACCTTCAATCATGCAATTCAATAGACTTATGAGGATTAATAAAAAAATCGCGTGCTCCTGTCCGCACTATGTGTCAATTCCTATAAGAAGTAATTACCGGTAAATCACAATCACTAAAGAATATGTCATGACATTCACTGCTAAAGTACATGTATTACATAATAAAAAAAGCAAAAAAAAAAAAAAAAAAACAAAAACAAAAACAAAAAAACGTACTAAACATTACAATATTACTTTAAAAGAATGCGAAATGGATATAAACGGTATTAACGGAGAAATGCAGAAACAGAATAAAAACACAATCGAAACAGCTTAAAAGCATCATCCGGAGATTACAAACAAGGTTTTCCGCACGTGTAAAATGTCTGCGCAGGAATGGTCAACTATGTACTTCATACTTTGAGAAGAGCCGCATAAAATGCTACCTTTACGGACTTCTGTTTAGATATACGCAGTTGTGAAAGCTGAAACTAAAAAGGAAGCATGGACCGCGTAAATGCAATACATTCTAGTTCTCGTTTTGTTATTTTCTAGTTTCTAAAGGTCAAATAAATGGGAATACTGAAAGATTCTTATATGTTATATGACTGTACAATGTATCAGACAATTGTTTACGCATGAATAAATTTAGCCTAGTTCTTAGCCTAGTTCCACGATAAAAAAATCTGGAAACAAAGTGATCCCTCGGAAGCATTAATCAGCCTCTATATACTACTCTCATAACATGAAATAAGACAGTTGTACATTCCATTATTTTTTAGACGGAGATAAGAGATTGTCCTTCCATTTAAAGAAAATGTATAAAAATTTGCGATAAAGCAAAATGATTTAGAATTGGTCCCGAAGTGTGTGTAATGTTGATGTATGTTCACATTTTATGTTTTTGTACTTTCATTGACGACCTGTTATTCCGCAGTAAAATAGAGAGAAATAAAGAATCCCCAAAGGACGCACAAAACAAAAAACTGAAAATGATGCAGGTTCGGTTTGATTGAGTCTGTTCATGGACGGAAATGGAATGTGTAAGTTACCGTCCACGCCCCTACCACCGGCTTAAGCAGTATTCAACATTTAATTTGAACTTGTAAAATTTGGAATTTTGAAACATGTGCAGACGTGTTCATATGGCAATTATCTTATCATGGACCCTTCAATGTGACACGTTAGTGGCATTCCATGAAAAGCGGCATATGGTCCCCAAATTAAAGAAAATGTGTGTGCTCTAAACGAAAAAAAAACAATGGGTGGAACTAAATAAATTGGAATTTAAAAAGGGGATCAGAGGTTAAGAAACCTGCATATCACAGATAATACGTCAACAGACAAGTTTAAAAAGCAGACCGCATATCCTAAGGGTGATTCAACAGCATTCATGTCAGGAATACAGGAATCACAAATAGCAAGATAGAAAGAACCTAAATACCACAAGCACAACAATAATGTTGTGTTAAACGATTTTAAGTAAACGGAAATATTACATCCCTGATTGAATGTACGGGTGACTTTTTACCGCTTCCACACGGCACAAACAACGCTCATGTGGCGATAAAATAGAGAGTACTAAGAGACTTATAACATTTTAATGGGTATGGAACCGAAAATTGCGGTTTCATGTCTTGTAGACATCGAAACTTTACTAACCGCATTTCTTAAAATTGTAAATTAGCTTAATATTCAAAAAGAGAATAGGGACATTTTGACTTTGATAAAATAGTCTATGTTTCTTTTTTTAAGTTGATTTTAAAAATATTTCGGCAATGTATCGGCCGTCGATCCATCTAACGGCTTTCCTTGATAACTAACCAGTTACTTATAATTTTTTAGCAATTCGAATATCTATACAACATCATGCAGCGATGGGAGTCAATTGACCATTCCGACTAAATTAAAAAAAAGAAATTTCGCCTTGCCCTAAATTTTGGACTTAAACCTACATACAAAAAACAACAAAAAACAACCCCTCCCCCAAAGACAAACAAAAACAAAACGACTTTTATTTGAAGTAAAGTTATAATTAAAGAGTGGGGTATCTCTTAAAAGATTCTAAATGTCATAAGAGTGGAAAAAAACATTTCCAGACGTGCATTAATCTAACGTAAAAACATATATCAGAATTATCTTTAAAAGTCACGGCCTGCATCTTTGTGAAAAAGATTTGACTATTTAAATAGGTACCTTACCAAGTGTGTGTTCCTGTATAGGTTCTTTTAACTCGGGGCTAGTCTGTGTCAAGTTAAAGTCGAATTTGACTTGTTGATTTTTGTTCTCATATTTTATTAGGTCTTGACAGACCATGGAAAGTGCGATGCATGTTATGCACTGGCAATCCTGAACAGTCAAAATATTCGAATTCAGCCTCCCGAAGGGCCAGAAAATATGACAAAAAAATCTGGAAACAAAGGAAAACAACACTAGGAAAATGAGAGACAACTTATAACAACTGCCGTAACAGATTCGACACCTGCTGTTGAAGGTAGGATATTTTTATAAAATTATCTTGAAAATAAGCAACTTTAAATAATAATTAAAAACTTGAAGGGTTTATTCATGGAAAATAAAAGAAAACGGTAACATCTCTCACACCCTCTCATTCCATCTAGCACATCCATCTGCAGTGGCCTCTGTATTAAACCATGTAATTGTCTTTAAAAAAATCAGACAGATGACAATGTTTTGCGTTTTTATAAAGATATACTAACATTACATGTATAGCAAACTACTAACCAATCTTAACTTAGGCTTTTATAGGTTGGTATTATAGTAAAGCGCACAATTAGACATACTTTCTTTATTAATAGACATTGACCTTAAGTACATGTTTATTATCTTTAAAAAAAACTATAAGTTTTCTAAATGGAAACACATACACAGACACACGTTAAAGCGTTAAAAAGAAAAGGAAACTAATGCTTTATATAGACCTGCATGGTTGCCATTGACGTTTCGAATTCAAATAATGCAAAAGTTTTCACTAATGGTAAATTCAAAAAATTATCATGTTAAAATTTCTTTATCTAAATCGAGTCTCCGAACCATAATTTAATCTAGAAATGTCAATAAGTAAGTATGTGTTAAGCTTCTTATAAATGTCTAAATTGCCCCTATAGACAACCTGCGTGAAAAAACTTAAAACTGACTGTCAGTCGCTATTTTACATTCTTGAGGACAACAATTATTTACCTTAAATGCAATGTTCTATGTCTTTAAACCTTTTAATGAGAAAAAATGTGGAACTCAGTTCCCGTGTGTTTATCTATTTAAATGCGCTTTGGCTTTCTAAATTCCAATTTATTTAGTTCCGCCCATTATTTCCTCGTTTAGGGCACACGCATTTTTTTACTTGGGGACCATATGCCGCTTTTTATGGAATGACACGTACGTGTCACATTGAAGATTCCATGATAACCGCCATATGAACACATCTGCGGATGTTTTAAAATTCAAAATTGTACCAGTTCATGTTAAATGTTGAATTCTGCTTAAGCCGGTGCTAGGGAGCGTGGACGGTAGTTTGCACTTGACAGTACCGTCCATGAACAGGCTCAATCAAACCGAGCCTGCAACATTTTCAATTTTATCGTGTTGGGCTTTCTTTAGGGATTCTTGTTTTCTCTATTTTTGCGTCTCATTATCCGGCAAAATAAAACATTTTTCGTCATTTATGGGTTTGTTTTACTTAAGGATGAACTAAAAGTATCAGAAATAAATGCAGATTTATTGTTTAATATCTGTTGAAAGAGGATGCTGTGTTGATGTCTTTTTGTCTTGAGTACATTTTTATCTTGTGAGATTCATTAAGAAAATTATATAAAAACAAAATTCCAAACATTCAGTATTTCGAAGTAAATTTATGAACTGTACTCAGTTACATGTTAAAGTAATTATCACCATGCAATAAAAGTTACCCAAACTTTTACTACAAAAATCCATGTAAAAGGTTAATTAAAAAATCATATATGTATAAATTGAATTAGATAAACGAAATTGATATTTATTACAATTCCTTGCCAGATTTTAGTCAATTTTGTTTAGAGAGCACTTTTTCCTTTCTATTTTAAGACTATTTCATTTATTTCATGAGGCTTTTCACCCATGATGGCGCTACAAGCATACATACAAGTGCAATACATAGTGAGCATGATTTAAGTGCATAATACAGCAAACTATACATATTACATTAACTTTTCATCTACCATTAGTTTTATGGAGAATGTCAAGCATGACATATGTAAGCTTAACATTCTTAATTACTTCTTTTTATATGTATTTATATTTTGCCATCAATATAAATACGCTAAGACTAGTAACTTTGTAGATACATACATGGAGATAAATATATTTTTGTAGTAAAAGACTGTTATCTTCCTCATAAAAAGGTAACTCCTGCTTCTCATTACTCAACTGAAGCGTATAGCATTTTCTTTTTCATTGCAAAAGATTCATACACAAAAATCCTAGTTTCTTTAGATTTATAACATTTTCATCGGTTAAAATTTCAATGAATTTTACCATGTTTGGATGTTTTCAGTATTTCTTATGATTTTCCCCTAAATTCAGTTAACATTGAACATTCAAATACATGTAAAAATTGATACTCATCCTCTAAAACATTACACGTTAAAAAATTGAGTTTTTGTAGGTCTGTACTAACGTCCAGCCTCTATGAGTAGTCTATGATTAATCTTGCCATAACCCGACACACTTTGTTTGCAGTAAAAATGTCAAGATACGATTGAAACTCAAAAATTGTTATTGTTCTATAAATTAAAGCCCTATAGAAATATGTAATCTTTAATGCAAGTTTTGAACAAATTATCCTTTAGACGTTGTTCTGAAATTGCTATAAACATATCAGTATCTCGTACAAAATCCTAAAGAACATGAAAGTTGTTTTAATTTTGAACATCAGTTTACTATATTTGGGTTATTTAATATTGGGTCGATTAAAACACATGTTTTAGGCATATCTCGGCGGTCGATACACCAAACCGGTTTTCCTGGATAATTAACCAGTAATCAATATCAGTTTTTGTAACCCCACATAACACAGTGTTGGGAAACAAATGATCATTAACCTCAATTGCCTCATCCGAAATGCACTTATAAACTACATATCACATCATCATATTAACAATTAAAAAAGTCAAAAGCATGAACTTTAAAGACCAATTATTATCAATTTATGAGATCTTTAAAGTTTCTAAATGACACAAGAATGAAAAAGAATCCAGACGTCCATAAATATAACGTAGAACATATATCAGTAGTAATTTTTGAAAGTAAATGTCTTCGAATAGTGCTATAAATTTTTGCGCGAATTCGTTAAGTCGGTTATTTAACTTTTTTATAGACAACAGCCGAAACTAGGGCTGATCAACCTCAGATCACATTGCTGCAACAATGCTAACTTTATTGTGATTTGTGTCTCATAACCTGACAAAATACGTTTTTCATATATTATTTTTATATTTACAAGATTCCTTATTAATTCTAAATGACTTATGAGGAGGTTTTGTTTGCTACTGTAGAGTAAAGATAAGGTTTTTACGCAGTTTTTACGCATATTTTGAATTTTAAAATAGGTAGAATTATCGACAGACCTGATAATTTAGAAGCATAGGGTGATGCGCTTGCACTCACGTGTGTTCAATACAATTTTGATCAGACTTAACATACTTGCTTAATACTTACAAATGTCCCAATTAAGGTTTTGATTTTGTATCAGTAGGAGTTTAAAATATGAACGTTATTCAATATTTTGTTAGGTCATTAAACATTTTATCGAGTGATTTTAATGAAATTTCGCTGTGCATTTCAAAACAGCCAATCTTGCATTCTCATGTCCCATAATACAAAGGTAAAAAATGGGGAAAAATCTAAAAACGATTTATATATTCAACGTTTCACTCATCCACCTATATTAGATTCTAATAAGGTTTTAAATTAACTTATATTATTACAAAGAAACAAAGAATTTCGGCAAGCTTTTAACATGGAACAGGAAATATAAATGTTAAGGTAAATGTCATTAACTCATTTATTTGTTATTACAGTGCATATTGTAAACACCTACGAAATGTTAAGCGGTTTTTGTTGCATGAACATCTATCTTTTACCTGAAAGCATCCTTTGATAATTCATAAAACACAATTTCCGCCTGTGCTAGAAAGAAGTCTAAATTCAACATAATGTAATGTGGTCGTATTAATGTCATATAATTGTCGCAAGGAAATGAAATTAATTCTGATTGAAGTCAAACATTGTCAGGTCTAATATCCTGAATTATTAGGAATATTAACTATCACAAATGTTTCTATAATCATATTCTAACATCATGCCAAGTTCAAAGAAATTTTATTGAACAGTTTTTTTTAAGAAACGCATTTTCAATTGTGTACAGAACATGTTTTCCAAGTTTAAATATCTTTGATAGTTTTTTTTATAGAAATTAACCTTGACAAAACGGACAAATAACTGATATAAAGAAGACTACCCCACACTTGTTGCCGATAAATTCATAAGGATTTTAAAGATATTCAAGTGGGTAATGGAGGTAGTTGATTATTATTCAGCTGACGTTTATGGTACTATTGAAAACAAATGTGACAACTTTGTCGTTTTAAATTTTACCTGAGCAGAACTTTTGACGTTTACTCATGAATTAGCATAATGCCGTTTAATAGGCAAAAATTGCTATTTGCTACTTTCACATTTACAAAACATTATCTACCAGTATTTTAATCATATAATAACGTAAACACATTTACAAAATCGCGTGCTCCTGTCTGCAATATGTGTCAATTCCTAAAAGAAGTAATTACCGGTAAATCACAACCACTAATTGCTATTTAATGATATAAATGTAACATGAGTTGGTTGTAAGTTGTATAACATAAGAAGTTATGAAAATTGAAGAATATATCATGACATTGACTGCTAAAGTACATGTATTTTATAACAAAAAAAAAGAAAAAAAGAAAACGTATCAAACATTACAATATTACTTTGAGAGAATGAGAAATCAATATTTACGGAGAAATACAGAAACAGAATAACTAAGTATCACTTTGTTACATCCAAGAATTTTTTTCTTACTAACCATACTAATTACATTATTGATATACAACAGTTGTGGTCAGAAGGAAATGAGATCGAGACAGCTTAAAACATTACCGGAGACTATAAACGAGGTTTTAGGCACGCGTAAAATGGCTGCACAGAATTATCTTTTTAGATATATATGTATGCAGTTGTGTAAACTGAAATTAAAAAGGAAGCATGAACACACGAAAATGCAATTACTTCAGTGCCTTTCCATTAAAGGCGGCATATGGTCCCCAAGTTAAAAAATGCGTGCGCTCTAAACGAGAAAACAATGGATGGAACTGAATAAATTGGAATTTAGAAAGGGGATCAGAGCTTATGAAACTTGCTTATCACAGATAATAGTCAAAAGACAAGTTTAAAAAGCAGGCCACATATCCGAAAGGCGATTCAACAGCATTCAAGCGTGGAATACTAGAACCACCAAACAAGAAATAGCCAAATACAAAGAACTAAAATACCACAAGCACAACAATAATTTTGTGTTTAACGGTTTTTAAGAATCGGAAATATAACATCCCTGATTGAATGTACGGACGACTTTTTACAGCCCACACACAGTACAAACACTGCTGATGTGGCGATAAAATAGAGAGAAATAAAGAGACTAATCATATAATAATGGGCGTTGAACCGAAATTTGCGGTTTCATGTTTTGTACACATCGAAACTTTATTAACCGCATTTCTTAAAGTTGTAAATCATCTTAATATTCAAAAAGATAATAGGGTCATTTTGACCCATGTTTCTTTTTCTACGTTGGTTTTAACAATATTTCGGTCATATAGCGGACGTTGATCCACAAAAAAGAATACCCCCACCTCTGAAAAAACAAGGAAACAAAAAACAAACAAGACGCCACTTCCCCAAAGACAAACATAAACAAAACGACTTTTATTTATTTTAAGTACATTATTTAAGAATGGCGTAGCTCTTAAAAAATTCTAAATGGCATAAGAGTAAAACAGACATTTCAGACGTACATTAATCTAACGTAAAAACATATATCAGAATTAACTTTAAAAGTCACTGTCTCAGAATTTTGCTATAATTCTTTGCGGAAATTAGTCAAGTCAGTTCTAAATCATTTTTATGGATAACAGCTGAAGACTGTGGTTCATCTACCTCAGTTCACATGGGTATAACAATGTTAATTTTATTGTGATTTGCGTCTCATAATATTATCAAAATACTTAATTTATATATTGTTTTGATATTTATACGAGATTTCTTACATCAAGATGAACTTAAAATGAGGATTTATTGTTTCGCTGTCGTAGGAAAGAGGATAGGATCTTCACTGTTCGGAACTAATTAATGTTCCGATTAAAGCTGTAATTTGATATCTATCAGAAGGATACATGTTATTGGGACGAAGTACATCTGTGAACGGGTTGTCCTGTAAAATTGACAGGGAAAAATTAAATTATAACTAGGACAAAGTGTGATCCCTCAAAAGCATAAATCACAACAAAATAGCATAAAAATGCAGACTCGGTTCAGTCAGAGATATTATACAGTGCCCTCCAAAAGTCCTTGGACATACTTAAAATTTATCATTCACTGGCAAACTTTGTTTCATCTTTCAATAGTTTATAAAAGAATTTAATTTAACTTCTAATCTAAAACGAGACTCGGAACCCTATTTTAATTCTAGAAATGTAACAATACATAACTATGTGTTATGCTTGTTACAATAAAATGTTTCAATACATTGTCCCTATAGTTGTCCTGCGTGAAAAAAGTTAAAGACTGACGGTCAGACGCCCTTTTATATATTTTTGAGGCCAACAATTACGATTTTTACCTTAAATCTATGTTCTATGTCTTTAAACTTTTAATGACGATAATTGACCATTAACCTCAGTTCCCGTGTGTTTATCTATTTAAATGCGCTCTGGTGTCTCATTATCCGGCAAAATAAAACATATTTTGTTATCTATGGGTTTCGTTACTTAAGGATGAACTTAAAGTATCAGAAATAAATGTAGATTTATTATTTAACATCCGTTTAAAGAGGATGCTGTGTTGATGTCTTTTTGTCTTGAGAACAATTTTATATTGTGAGATTCATTAAGAGAATTATATAAAAACAAATCTGCAAACATTCAGTATTTCGAAGTAAATTTATGAACTGTATTCAGGTACATGTCAAACGCCTACAACTTTCTGACACCAGCCAAAAAATGTATAATAATATTAAAACGAAACTGTAATTAAAGTAATTATCACTATATAATAAAAGTAACCCAAAATTTCACTATAAAATCCGTTTTAAAGGTGAATTAAAAATTATATAAATATAAATTGGATTAGATAAAATAAATCGCTGTTTAGTACAAATCTTTGCCAGATGTGAGTCAATGACGTTTAGTGAGCACTTTTTGATTTTAGTTGATAGTTTATTTCATTTATAACATAAGGCTATTCGCCCATGATAGCACTACAAGCAAACATACATGTACACAACATAGTGAGAATGATTTAAGTGTATAATATAGCCGACAGCGGACAACAATTTATATTACACAAATTTTTCATCAATTATTATTTTTATGCTGATGGGCAAGCATGATATATGCATGTTACTTCATTTCATATATAAGAATACATTAAGAATGTGTAGATATATACATGGAGGTACATAAAGTTCTTGTAGTATTTAACTGTTATATTTCTCGTAAAAAAGAAAGGTAACTCTTGTTTATACTTAATACTAATAAATTAATAAAAATACTTATCGACATTATCACGGAAACATACACATCACATCCATTTTTATTACCAAGCCTAACGGAAACGAAATGCAAAATTGAATAAAACACATAAAGGTATAAAAACATATTTTTCTGATATAAAACAATCATTATGTAGCAAATCTTTTAACCCATTAATCCTTTATTTTACATCAGTACAATTCAAGCGACGAACAAACTTTGAACATAAACCGTTGTTCTATGCATATATATTTTAACGGTATCTGATATATTTTTATCAATACACAAGGGTATGTATATATATTATCAACTTAATAAGACGGCTTCAGATAAAATATTTGGTTCATTTTAGTCAGTTTGCACTTTGAAAATAAGAATCTTGAAAAACGAAGTGACGTGACTGAATGATTTGTTAAGTTTCAAACAAGTTATTGGTTATCAGGAAATCAGAAAATTATAAAAATAATCTCAAATTCCCATCATGTAAAAATATAAAGTCCCAGTACTTAATATAAGTTTTGATATTGTAAATAAAAAAAAATGTTTTTAAACAGAATTAAGAATATTTGTTATTTAATATAATCAATCAGTTACACTAAGCAAACATTATAATTTACTATTTTATTAAAAATTTACAAAACAATCGCTTTCGGGATTTTTAACTTTTAAACTGTGATGTAGACTCATTTACAAAAGAAATAACATCGTTTATCATCAATAAAGCAATTTGCAGAAACTATCATGATATATTGGTGTGAAACTAATGAAAAAGTGTTCAAATTTGCTATTCAGTGGATGATTGAATATTTGTCATATCTGCAATAAGTGTTAGGTCCAATCCGGAAAATCGCAACTACCTATTACGATTGAATGAATTAATTGCAACGTAAGTAAGTTGTTACTTGTGATTCATAAGAAGTCACGAAAATTGTAGAATATGACATACTCGACTAATTCAATTCCTTATTTCGTGACAAAAACGGAAACTTATTTAACGTTTTGATACTATGTAACAAGATATAGCAGGAAATCGTAGTCTATATTAAGCAGTCGAAGCTTACAGTTTGCAGGTACACAACAGTATAACATCATATGATACGCCAATTATAACATATTGACTTGTTGTGAAAAAATATAATAGCTACTGTCAGACTGCAGCTGATTCTTCCCGTAGTTTGTTGTTACAGATTTTCTTTAATTATGAAATAACCGAAAATATTTCATTGTATTTTGAGAAAACAAATATTACTTACTCGTACCTTGTTTGTGTACTATTGTATATTGTCTGTTTCATACATTCTATTGCACATCATCTTTTGAAATCTTAATTTAAATCATTGCAACAGGCTGACAATATAAACATCTATTGCCTGTAGTTTAAACAATCATTGTTTAAATCTAAGTTAACTTAGAATTACAAAATATCTGTGTGAAAGAAAATTGTTTATTACATGCTTTTCGGTGGTTTATAGAAATATATCAGTGATATAAAACTGATAATTTCACTGTTTGAAACAGTGAAATTACTACTTTGATAATTTCACTGTTTTGAATTTAAGCCCGTTACGTTGTTTCAGTGAAATACCAGCGTGCACAGAACTGGGTACCAACTTAATGACGGTAATTGCACAGCTGATAAATTTTTAAAGATATAGTTATATACTAGTACCCTTTAAAGGATTTACAAAAATAATTTTTGCATGTAAAAATATTGAAAAAAATAAATATACCTAATAACCATTATATCAAAAATAATCAAGAACTTATGCAAATCTTATTAATTATTTACAGCTACACTAGAGACTTTTCAAATTATATTGACTAGGTTGTTTTAAACAAATAAAAATATTTTGTTTCCTTCTTTTTTATTTTGTACGTTTTGGGTTTACTTGATAAAATCAGCTTTATAAGATGTGTTCATCATTTTCGTCGTTTCGTAATTTAATATTTACAGATAAATAAAGAAATACTTGTTACCTTATAAAATTAAAAAATCATCAATGATCACAATTTTTCTTTCCAATACCCTATCTAACACGAGTATTTGATAATTTGTCATGATTTTTAACGACATAGTTACAATTATAACAAGCCCCGCATCTCATTATACATTAACGCAGATGCACTAAGTATGTTTTGTTTGATAAACTTTATCTTATGTTTGATAATTTTATAGTAATTTTTTAACCATGCTTGTTCAATATTTTGCTTCAGATGCCATTTCTTTGGTTACACCTTTGTATAATAGAAAGTGTCAGGAGGAACGCTTCTATCATTGTCTTTCTTTGTACGCGATCTCGCCTTTATTTTCTGTATGGGGCAAGAAGTGGTCAGTAATTATTACTTGCACTAAAACCAGAGTTTTAGAGTAGATGTTAATGGTGTACTTTAGATACATGCCTTATATATGACGAACAAGGCAGTCTGTATGACAGCTAAATCCCCTCCCGCATTGAACATGAATGTGTACTTCTTGACCTTTTACCAACCATGACCTTGATGTTGTGTCATGCATATCATAAGCACATAGTCTCAGGATGTTGATTTTTTGTGCCAAGTTATTTGAGATCTTCCATAAAGTCAAAAAGCTATGGAGAACATATAACCTTGACCTTGGGTGTAGCAACCTGGATGTTGACCTCTGCAGATTGTGTCATGGTGGGGATCATTTGTGCCAAGTAATTTTAAAACCTTTGACTGTCAATAAGTTATTGAGCCGACATGAAAAATAGATGTTTTTACATTGAGTGTGACCCTGACTGTCAGGGTTGTGACTTGATTATTGAGCTCTGCCAGTAGTGTTATAATGATGACCATTTCTGCCAAGATATTTCAAAACATTGCAGTGGTTTAAATGTTATGGACAGACACGAAATGTAGACTTTCTAACATTTGACCTGTAAGTGTGACCTTGACCTTGGGGTAGCTTTTTAATAATTACGTTCTCACATTGTCTCATGATGGTTATCACTTGTGCAAAGATATTTCAAAGGTTTAAAAGTTATGGAGGGGACACAACATGTAGAATTTTAAACATTTGACCATTAAATGTGACCTTGACCTTGGGGGTAGCAACCCAATTATAGCCCTGTGCACATGTTCTAATAAAGGTGATCAATTGTGCCAAGTTATTTTTTTTAAATATCAGCGGTAAAAAAGTTATATAGCGGAGACGAAATGTAGACTTTTTAACATTTGACCTTATTATGTTATAGTGTGACCTTGACCTTTTGGGAAGCAACCCAATTATTGCGCTCTGCACATGTTTTTATAATGGTGATCAATTGTGGCAAGTTATGATTTTAAACATGTCAGCGGTTAAAAAGTTATGGAGCGGACACGAAATGTAGACTTTATAATATGAAATGAGGACTTTTTTAACATTTGACCTTTAAGTGTGACCTTGAACTTGGGGTAGCAGCCCAATTTGTGTGCTCTGCACATCGTCTTATTATGGTGATCACTTGTGCCAAGTTATTTCAAAAAATTATCAGCGGTTAAAAAGTTAAGGAGCAGACACGAAATGTAGACTTTTTATTATGAAATGAAGACTTTTTATCATTTGACCTTTAAGTGTGACCTTGACCTTGGGGATAGCAACCCAATTCTTGTGCTCTGCACATTGCGTTATTATGGCGATCACTTGTGCCAAGTTATTTCAAAAAATTATCAGCGGTTAAAAAGTTATGGAGCGGAGACGAAATGTAGACTTTTTAACATTTGACCTTATAGTGTGACCTTGACCTTTTGGGAAGCAACCCAATGATTGCGCTCTGCACATGTTTTTATAATGGTGATGAATTGTGCCAAGTTATGTTTTTAAACATGTCAGCGAACACGAAATGTAGACTTTTTATTATGAAATAAAGACTTTTTATCAGTTGACCTTTAAGTGTGCCCTTGACCTTGGGGGTAGCATCCCAATGTTTGTGCTATGCACATTGTCCCATTATGGTGATCACTTGTGCGAAGTTATTATAAAAAAAATCAGCGGTTTAAAAGTTATAGAGCGGACACGATATGTTACGGACGGGCAGACGGAGGCCATTCCTATAATCCCCTTTTCGCCACGCGGAAGGGTATTAATAATAATTTTAAAAATGAGTAATTTGATTGTATAAAAAATATGTTTAAACACTTTTTCTCTACGAATTTAGTGGTTTTAAAGCAGCACGCGTCCAGATTCACTCTAATTTTCATGAAAAATTTGAAAATGTATTTGAATGTATAATTTTTTGAAGAAAATAAAAAGGAAGCAATTTACGCATTATCAATGGGATTTACAAACCATGTAAATTACCAAAAAGTGGTCACAATATGCATAAATATCCCTTACTGCGTTAGTAACGCAGTAGAAATATAGTTGTAAATAATGAAAAATCAGTCATTAACCGCACAGAACATGGAAAATATTACTTGAATCTTGAATCATTTTGCTTTTCCTAAAATCATAATACATATTTCTCAAGTATGATTTTATTGAAATTATTTTGACTCATCTGGAGGCATGCACCTTTAAATTAATGTATTATTTATTGTCGCAAAAGGTGCCTACAGTTCTGACTTTCGTACTTAATTTATTTTTATGTTCATACCATTGCATTCAGTAAATACTATTCACATTTTATAGTTGAGAAAGCGTCGAATAGTATCCTTATTAACGTTCAAATAATGCAATCCCTCATAAAAATTACTTTCATTAAGTGTTTCATATATAAAACAATATAAAAAGGATCAAATATAAATCATAAAAGGTTAATAAATTACACCTGTCATATCTAATAGCAACGGTAATAAAATATAATAGCCGCACTTTTAAATCGAGTCATTGATTTATTACGAGGAAATATTGTGAATGTCAATCGTGGACACTATATAGTTAGTTGATGTACCGCCAACGTTCCAGCATGTTGTTATATATTTCTGGTAATTCGGGACCATTAATGCCAGCAATATTAAGTGTTGAGAATTTAGAACCTCTCAAGCCGGTGCTATGGGGCGTGAGGGATGTTGCACGTATTCATTATCCCTCATGAACAGACTCAATCAAACCGAGTCTTCAATTATCGTGTATTTTTGTTGTTTTTTATGTTTCCGAGGGATCTCTTTGTTTCCAGATTTTTAAATATTTGGTTACAATTTGTTTGAACAATTTACTAGTTTTTACCAGATAGAAAAGATATCAGAACCGGGATTCGGCGCTGAAGCTCCGCCAGCTTAATCCAAAGATACATGTACGTTCATAAGCTGGGCTGCAATAATGCATGTGTCAGTTTCATTTTGCAAAACAGTTTAAACAACTTTTAGCTATTATATATGTTAATTCAATAAGCATAGATGGTAGGGTCAGGTAGCAAGACTGTATCAAGAAGAGGTTTGATTTTCTTGAGTTGACATTGACGTTTAAAATTTTTCAAAGTCTAATTATAATAATCACATTTTCTAACTATTTTATTCTTAGTGCTTAAACTAATATATTTTAACTCAATTTTGCTACATATAGGTTCTTATTTGATACTTATTGCTTTCAAATACTATATGGCCTTCTGTCGTAATATTAAATTTCAATTTTGAAGACGGTACATCTTACTCAAATGTTATTTGTAACTTTAGTCGCCAATTTGAATTCAGCATAAAGTGTGTAAATTGATGAGATAAATCAGTCAATCAATCAATTAATTAACCTTTTTAACAAAAGAAAAACCTGTATTAATACACTGTGATATCATTTAATAGACACGCTTTCATATGCATTTGACAAATGTCAGCTGAATTTACCAACGTTTGGAATAAACATGTTACGGATTGTATAAAGAAAACAGAATACACAGATAAACGAACAAAACTTTACAACTTTATCGTCAGATTCTACCATTACCCTTCTGGACTATAGTGATGGACGTTTTAGAAGCACATTATGTCAATTTTAAGAGCAGTAAAAACATAAAACACTTTAAATTCATGTAAAACAGACATTCCATAAACAAATGGAGAAAGCATTTCACTAATTTGTTGAATAATTTTGGTGTATTTGCCCATTTTTAAAGCATTGACACAAACAACGCCGTATATATATGTTTTAGATCTTAAAATTGAGAACATAAGAATCCCCAAAGAAAGCCCAACACGGAAAAATTAAAAATGTTGCAGGCTCGGTTTGATTGAGTCTGTTCCTGGACGGAACTGTCAAGTGCAAACTACCGTCCACGCCCCCTAGCACCGGCTTTAAGCAGAATTCAACATTTAACATGAACTGGTATAATTTTGAAACATCTGCAGATGGCAGTTATCATGGAACCTTCAATGTGACACGTAAGTGCCATTCAATGAAAAGCGGCATATGGTCCCCAAGTAAAACAAGAGCATCGCTAGGCGGAGCATTATATGCCCGAAAGTACTTTACCTGTAGGTTGATTAATGCTTGAGTTATTGAGCGAAAACTGTTTTCAGTTAAAAGGTGATAGTAACCTTGATCTTTGACCTTGTGACCCCAAAATCAATAGGGGTATTCTACCCAATATGGACAATGATCCTATGAAGTTTTAATACTGTGGACCAAATTGAACTTAAAATATGCTGCGGAAACCATTTTCAGTTTTAGGGTAATAGTGACCTTGACCTTTGACTTTGTGACCCCAAAATCAATAGGGTTTTCTACCCAATATTGACAATCATCCTATGAAGTTTGAAAACTGTGGGCCAAATGGAACTTAAGTTATGCTCCGAAACCTATTTTCAGTAGTAAGGTAATGGTGACCTTGACCTTTGACCTTGTGACCCCAAAATCAATAGGGGTCTTCTACCCAATATGGACAAACATCCTATGAAGTTTGAATACAGTGGGCCAAATGGAACTTAAGTTATGCTCCGGAAACCATTTTCAGTATTTAGCTAATAGTGACCTTGACCTTTGACCTTGTGACCCCAAAATCAATAGGGGTCTTCTACCTGATATGGACAATCATCCTATGAAGTTTGAAAACTGTGGGCCAAATGGAACTTAAGATATGCTCCGGAAACCATTTTCGGTTTTACGGTAATAGTGACCTTGACCTTTGACATTGTGACCCCAAAATCAAAAGGGGTATTCTACCCAATATGGGTAATCATCCTATGAAGTTTGAATACTGTGGGCCAAATGGAACTTAAGTTATGCTCCGGAAACCATTTTCAGTTTTACGGTAATAAGGACCTTGACCTTTGACCCCAAAATCAATAGGGGTCTTCTACCCAATATGGGCAATCATTCTATGAAGTTTGAATACTGTGGGCCAAAAGGAACTTAAGTTATGCTCCGGAAACCAAATTGCTAACGGACGGACGGACGGACGGACGCCAGGGGGTATAACATAATATGCCCGAAATTCTTTCGGGCATATAAAAATGCGTGTGTCCTAAACGAGAAAACTATGGGCGGAACTAAATAAGAGGAGATCAGATGTTATGAAACCTGCATATCACCGATAAGACGTCAAAAGACAAATTTAAAAAGCAGGCCACATATCCTGATTTAACAGTTTTCAATTGAGAAATACTGGAACCACCCAACAAGAAAAAAGCCGAAAAGAAAGAACTAAATTACCACAAGCAGAACAAAAATGTCGTGCTGAACGATCTTTAAGAACGATTTTTACTCACTTCAAATTCAATTAACCATTGTTAATAAATAAAATATCAGGAAATTACAAAACAGTTGGCTCCCTAGCAACCGTACACTGTAAAATTGATTTTCCCTCGTATATTAAGTTAGGAAGCTACCTTACAGCTAGGAAACAACACAATTGACGATTCCTTTGTATTTTTTCCCAAACCCCCGTGTGTACACCAGATATTGTTTAATTTTCGGAAGCACACATGAATACATTTAGAAGTATCAAGAGGATTTGCTCGTATATCATAATATGTAATAAAGCTTGAAGTAAAATTTATGTCATTTTTTGAGCGTACGCGTGAGAAATCGTTTTTCCCCCAATAAAATAGGTTGTACCGTAGGACTTAGGCCACAAACAATCTCTTATATGTATCTCCTTGTTATTAAAGTAGCCATACCTCAATGAATAAGTGAACTTATTTATAAATTTTCAGTTAAAAATTGGCAAAATTTACTTACTCGCGAGCGGAGTTTAAGCGGACATGGAGTATACAATGTAATATTGAATCGGCATTTCTTTTATTAATTTAATAATAGTACTATTACTCAGAAATAGTACTATTATGTCAATTTATTGATCGTTTTTTTTCTATATAAGGCTTTTGTATTGTCGCCGTATAAGGCAGACTTGTTTTTCTGTGCTCCTGGATTTTTATTATTTTTTGGCGGATTGAAGGTGCTAAAAAGTGCAATTTTGTGACACATTGTAAATGAATGTTTTGTTGATTGTTATGTGTATTTAACTAGCAACAATAACACTTTTTTAAATTGTTTTATGATGGGTGAAAGTTACAGATATTTAAAAAATATACATATTTCGGACATGATTGAAATCAATAACCAGCCAACCATAAATCAAAAGTACAGGTATTGTCGTGACCAGCTATTGAAAATAGGATTAACGGTTTCGAGAAATTGGCAACTTCATAAATTAGACCATTATGTACACGGTGTTATACATAAGCTGAACATCTCTCACACCCAAAACACACAAAAGGAGCAAACGTGGGTGGTAAAGCTAAAATCCTGACTAAGCCTTCTTGTGCAAACCTTCACAATTTGAAATACCCCTCAATACAAAAAACACGCGTGTTCATTCGGTGAAAAAGTGTCATGTTTTACACTTAACTGTAGATCTGTTGTTAACAAGGATAATTTTGTTGGCCAGTATTTGAGGGAACAAAGAATTGACTTTGCTTTGTTGACTGAAACATGGTATTCTGACGAAAAACAACATCAGTATGAAACGTCTGATCTCAATCAACACGGTTACAAAATCAGTGTTGCAAACCGCAATAACAAATTGGTGGCGGTGTTGCTTTGACTTGTAAAACCGAAATTGAAAATGAGAAAGATGGAACATGGGACCAAACAAAGTTTTGAGTTTGGCATATGGAAACTCATTTTCAAAAGTATAACAGTACACGTAGTTGGTTTATACAGACCCCCATCCCTAGCCACATGTGAGCAATTTGTAACTGACTTTTCAAGATTTCATAGAAGATATCTTACCTACATACTCTAACTTGTTGATTATGGGAGACTTCAACCTTCACCTTGACAATAGTAGTGGTGCATCTACAAACTTTCAAAATTGCCTTCATGCTATGGGTTTAGAGCAACATGTCAACTTTAGTAACACACTGCTGGAAACTGTTTAGACTTGGTTATCACTGAATCGATTAAATGGTGTATGTGTACTTTTAAATGTGAACAAGGAACATTTTCTCTCCGATCAACTGTGCTGTCCACGTAGTCATTAATGTGAAGAAAGAAAACATTACCAGTAAAAATGTACAATTTAGAAACTGAAAAGCATATCCCATTCTGAATTCTCTGATGATTTAACGAAGATTTCAGTTGATAGTGAAGATGTCAATACTTTTGTAACTTGTTTGAATCAGAAATCCAATCTGTTTTTATCGACAAAACATGCTCCAACAAAGGAACAAACTAGGATATGCAGAACTCAAAAACCTTGGTTCAATGAGTCAATATTGGAATCTAAGCGTATTGTCCGGAAAAAAGAGAGAATTTGGAGAAAGTACAAAGAGCCAGAACAGTTCAAGAAATTTAAAGAAGCACGGAATAGATACTGTAAAGAAATTGATTCTGAGAAAAAACTAGTAATTAGTGAGAAAAATTTTTAAATGCCAAAGGTGATTAAAAAAAACTCTATGGTTTAATTTCGGAATTAACTGGTACTAAAGCTGAAAATCCTATGCCACAGTCTACAAATGACGGTGAGCTAGCTGAGAAGTTTGCAGACTTTTTTATGGACAAAATAGCTAAAATTGTAAATCACTTCAGGATTTTCCAAGCTTCATTCCAAATGTCAAACAAATTCAACCTTTAGAAAATTTCGAGGATCTTACAGAAACACAGGTGAAGAGCCTTATTGTTTTGAACTAAATACCAAATCGTGTGAGCTGGACTTAATAACCCACAACATATATTAAAGTCACATCTAGATGAGCTTCTGCCAACCATTACCAAACTGGTCAATCTATCTCTGTCTAAAGGCGTATTTCCAACACACTGAAAACAGGCGTTCGTTAGACCCCTTCTTAAGAGTGGTCTTGTTATAGAATTACAATTGTCAAAACTATAGGCCTGTCAGTAACTTATCGTTTCTTTCAAAAAATTGATAGAAAAAGGCTGCGGCTCTTCAGACTAAATAACCATGTCGATACCCATAATTTGTTACCCAAAAAATCAAATCAGCATACAGGCGTCCATCATTCATGTTGAGACTGCTTTACTTCAGACTTGTCCAAATGATCTTCTAGACGTGTATGGAGAAGCAAGAGGCCACAGCTCTAATTGCAATAGATCTAAGTGGGCAGCTTTCGACACCTTTGACCACAACATTCTACTCGACGTGTTAACACAGTCAGTACGGTGTCAATGGTACCGTGTTAGCTTGGGGTGGACTCGTACCTGCGACCTCGTAGTTGTCGCGTCAGTGTTAATTCTACTGAAATCGACTCCACGTCTGCTGGAAATGCAGTGTACCCTCAGGGGAGCTGTCTTGGTCCGTGGCTCTATCTCACATATGCAGGAACCCTATTTGATGTGATACCACCATCCATATCTGTATACGGCTTTGCTGATGACCACATTGCTAGTTCAACGCTTTTCGACCAACTTCAGTGACCAATGAACTTAACGCTATAAAGCAACTTAAAGACAGTGCTGTAATCATCAATACTGGATGAATGCCAATAAACTCAAAAATGAACACCACTAAGACAGAATTCATTATGTTTGGTAGTAAAGCCCAACTTGGTAAATGTTCAATTAAAGAAATTGATATCGCCGGTGATAAAATTCAAAATGTCAGTGTCATAAGATACTTAGGTGCCTACTTAGACGAGGGCCTAAGATTCTCAAAACATGTTAAGACCAAGTGTAGAACTGCCATGTTAAATTATTTGAGAATAAAGAGCATTCGCAAATATCTGACTCAGGACGCCACGAAAATCCTACTACTGTCGCTTGTTGTAATCTCACATTTGGATTATTGCAACGCTATATTGTTTGGCATTTCAGAAAGTGAGTTACAGAAATTACAGCGTATCCAGAATATGTGCGCTAAACTTGTTTTTGCAACGCGGAAAATATGATAGTTCCAAAGACTCTTTGTTGGGAACTGCATTGGTTACCAATAAAAGCTAGGATCAATTTTAAAATACTATGTACAATGTATAACTGTTTTATGGGCAATGCTCCGGTTTATCTAACAGAACTGTTACACAAGCCTGTCATAAAAAGACCAAATCTCAGATCTGTTGATAATATGGATTATTGTTTTTTGCTGTCCCCTTTAACAAAAGGAAAACATTTTAACGACAGAAGTTTTAGTACCGTTGGTCCAACTCTCTGGAATAAATTGCCTCTGTATATAAGACAGTCTTCGACTTTGGACATGTTCAAGAAAAATGTCAAAACCTACTATTTTAGAGATTTTCACGCATTGTGTTAAGGTTGTGATTGGGCTGTAAACTGATAGAGATGTGGAAATATGTTTAAAATTTTTACTGAAATAACCATTGATTTTTATTTTCTTTTAAAAATTATTGTTTATTGTTATTTTTTATAACTATTCTTTTTTTTCAAAGTTTTTAATACTTTATATTTTACACGGCTGATATCTTTAACATATTTTTTTGTAGTTCATTTGTCATGCATATGTGTTGTTTGTTTTTTATCTATATGTACATACTTTTATTATCCTTTTGTACAACGCCATTGAATATGTATATAGAAATAGGCGTTTAATTAAATAGAACAGTTTCAGTATATCTGAGGTATGCTTTTCTCATTTTTTACTGTTTGTTAATTACATTTGTAATATGTAATACTTACAATTTGGTTACATGTTGTTTGTACTATTAAACATAAGAGTCATTTCAAACGGTCATCTACATTCTTCTTAATCCTTTAATTGTGTGCGTGCTCGCGCTTGAGTTTATGCCAATCTGGCTCTATTAACTTGTCAACACACCAACACAATGACTACATTTTGGAATGTCGCTACACAAACTAGTGTAGTGATTTTTGATTTTTCTAATGTCTTAACATTACTAATTTCCTTGTATTTTGTTTGTTAGTCGAAAAAATTAAATATGTGCATTGTTACATGTAAGACACGTCCCAATTCTCTAATACATTTTTGATGCGTACACACTTTTATCCGAAAGCGCACCTGCTACCAGTATTTGGATAAGAACATTTGCGAAACGTCAACCATATTGAACATCAACGACAACGCGTTTTTTGTTGTTGTTCCTTTCATTTTTATTGGAAAAGTTCGGAGACACCAGCCATTACAGACTTATCAGGTATATTGTATATATGTATATATATATAGTTATATATGATATTTCTTAAGGGCATTATAGAAGTATGCTAAGTTATCATATGTCGCGATATATGTTGCATTCTGGGTAAAAGTAGCCAAAATCACGGTGTCAAGGGTATACGCATCATTTTTCCGCGTACCGTCGAAATTTATCATCCTGCGCGCAGCACGTATCATTTTAGACAAAACAAACACGTAAACATAACATGCATGATGGAAAACGGCGCCTGAAAGTCACATTTTTTGAAGTAAATGTATTCATAAAAGTGTCTACGGAATATTATGATCATTTGAAGCTTATGTCTTTAGCTAGTTTTTATCAAAGAACTTTTACGATTTCTTTTTTTAATGAAAACACCTAGGGCTGGCTTGGGAAAATGAGCATTTGAAAACTTCTAAAAGAGATAATTATGTTGTCACTCAAATATTTATTTAATATAACTGATAGCGTCAAAGATATATATACACAGACTCTTGCACACAAATTTAAGCTGTTTTAATTTCTTAAAAAAGTCATAAAAATGTGACAACTGAACCGAGTTCTTGGTACCGTATCATGGGTCCGCACCGAAAATTGTGGCACGTATAACATTAGCGCTAGACTTGCACCGCAATCATGATGATTAAACTTATGGTGAAAATCTTTTTTGTATTTATTTATTGTTGCCCCATCTGGCGACCCGGCCTGTAGATGTATATTTATTATTTTTGAACCAGTAGAAGCAAACCTGGTTCTTTTTAATGTGCCCGGCGTAAACACGTGCTTTTATTATAGTGGCAAATTGCTTTAATGGCATATATTTTTAAGTCATTTTGTAATTTTCTTTGTTTGTTTTTTTTTTAGGTTAAGCGATTCTTTTTTACCAAGTTAAAATACATGAAATTAATATCGCTTATCATATAAATAAATATCTCAGAATGTCTAAAACCCACATTTACTTACTATGTTACCAATAAGCCAACAAGATAGACCTTAAGGGGAGGACCCTAGATAATGTTGTGTAACTTTTGGTCCAACCCTTTTGTATGTACATTATATTTTAATATGCTTAAGATATTGATGTTAGATTGTGTAAATTTTATCATGTACAAAATATGCAATAAAATATTATAAAACTAAAACACGTGGGACAACGGTCATATTCGATAGAATTTGAGTCGAAACTTTATTATTAAGATCGGTTCGATTAACACAACCAGAGTGCAAATTGCTAACATTTTTGTACATGTAAAGAAGCAAGTTTTTAGTGAAAAATGTTATGTATATTTACCACAAATATAGATATTTAATTGTCACCATTTTCATACATACTCTTTGAGATAGTGCCTTACGGTGAGAGTTTCTAAAAAACAAGATTTTCAAGCTTTCTACTCAATCCGTGCAATTTTATATTGTCAGTTATCATGTAAATGAAATGTTTTATTCAATAAAATATCTGTTTAAATTAAAGAATCTGAGTAAATACATTGGAAGAGTAAGGAAATCGAACCCGTGACTTTTAGACTGAAACGTCGGACTTTGGAATTCCGGCATCGCTTGTCAAGGCGTGAGCCTCGAACCCCGCAGCACGGCCATCCCCATGTTTCATGAGCAAGAAACTTTACATTGTTGTGTTTTTAAAGTTATCTATAAGTTTTATAATAGTCTATCATAACTGGAACTACAACGAAAATTCAAGGCATGCCGACACAGATATGTAATGGATACAGTACGAGTTTTCCTTCAAAAGTGTCTTCTTACAGACATAAGAAGACAATTTGAAGAAATACGAGTAACTGTATCTGAATTATACGACATTAAATTGTAAAGAACCGATAAATTAATAACCCATTTAATTATGAATAGAAAACACATTTGATTATAAATAGATCTATGTATGTTCACGTTGAAAATATAAAGCTATAGAAAACTATTTGCATGGCCTTTAAGCTTTGGGCAGTGAAAGGTGTAGGTAATTGTATTCGCACGGAACTTTCGTGCACTTAGTAAATCGGACATAATTCACTTTCATTCATGTTAAACAATGTTAAATGGCTGCCATCAATAAACAGAATGTCAAATTTACTAAAATCGATTACTGAGTATATAATCGTCTCTAACTTGTTTTGCGTCAATGTTAATATGGATTACGTTTTGGAACCCCAAATTTTAGTAAGTTTCCTTATTCCACATGATACCTTAACGGGCTAACGCAAATGCTCGCCGTTTATGGCAGTTGTTTTTTTATGTGTATGGGCGGTGGGTACAGTACATTGTAAATGTCACTTTAAAGGGACTCCACTGAGGTTTTTTTGATATGATGGACTGAAAAATTTTTTTCCATGTAAATGTACCATTTGGTGTAGGTTTAGACCTCTAAATCTTTGTGCAAAATTTCAGATCATTCGCGCACTTTGTTTTTGCCAGAATAATTATTCACATTGTAAATAAATGACACAAAATGAAAAGCGTTTAAAACGCTTTTCACATCAAATCGACTAAGAACAGCATATAAATACAGAATTTTCAATTATTTCAAAGTATATTTCTTAACTATATTTGCATATATTTTCTGTCTAAAGTGTCCCAGCTCATTTATGTAAGAAATTCAAAATGTTATGATTTTAGGCTTTTAAACCTCAGTGGAGTCCTTTTAATGTTTTTTTTTAATAGAATGTCAGACGATATAAAAAAACCACTAAGTGGTGTACCATCTTCCAACGAACAACTGTTAGTTTCGTCAATGCTAAAATCAACAGTTACTTTGTTAAAATATCGCCTGTTAAGGATTGACTTAATCTCTTGATTTAGCTCAACTATTCGAAAAATAAGGAGAGCTATTGTAATTGTGAATTTTGACAGAACTATCGCCCTTATTGAAAAAATCTTAAGGTTTTTGTTTTACTATCAAGCAGCGCACAGGGTCTTCTTAATAGATAAGAAGCGAGATTTAACATTCTCTTTCGTGGACTTTCTCTATAGTCACTGGTACTGTAAATAAGTTCTTTTACAGTTCTCGAATAAAACATGCGTAAATTAAGTTTAATCGCGAAAGATTTTTATATTTCGATTCGCAAGAGGATTTAATGTAACGGTTATCTAAAAGTGTCTTCTTACTATAATGGCTGATTTGGAATTCTTTTTGTGCGTTAACACACCCTAGCGCTAACACGACAAAGCGCCAAACGGCGCATTGTCGGGCTTTTCGTCTTGTCGTCATGTCGCTAACGATGTACGCCAAACGGTGCGTTGTCGTGCGGCGTGTTTGTCGCAATGTCACATTGTCGCTCGGTTCAAATCGAAGGATTTGCTTATAAGCCAAGCGACAGGGCGACATCACGCCAATGTCCACGCGCCGTTTGGCGTGACTAGAGACAGGACGACAAGACGAAGAGCGCGACAATGCGCTGTTTGGCGCTTTGTCGTGTTGTCGTTAGCGACAAGACGAAAAAAAGGCGATAACGATACCGACAACGCAAACGCGCAATGCACCAAAATCAGCCACCTTATCTTACAGACGTAAGAAGTCACTTTTTGAATAGCTCTGCTGGGGTATGGTCGTATTATAAAATAATACAGGGAGGATAAATCAAGCACATAGTTGCCAACCTTTCTTAAATTCAGTAACATGCGTCAGTTACGTTGCCCAGTCAATTAGTAAGGTAACTAAAATTCAAATGTAAAAAATAAATACTATTTTAGAAATATGAGCTTTGGCTGCTTGTGTGTTGTATTAACAAATTTGAGAGTAAAAGTTCAATTACTGATATCAGCAAATATTATGTAATTCCCGAGTCCAAAGAAAAGTTGAACTCCACAACAGACATAAAATGCAACTGCTACGAAAGCATAGAAATTATCTTTAAAAAAACAATAGAGGTCTAGATTGCTTTCAGGCCCAGGTAATCAACTGCCCCGCTTACCCTAACCGATAACCAAACATTTACCTTTTCTTGTCAATCCTACAATAAAAAGTAACAATACCCCCTCCAAAAAAACAACAACAAAAAACAACAGTTAAACACATTTTAAAGTACATGTATGCAGTATTACCGCGCAAAAAAGAAGCGGTGCCATGGTTCTGCATGATGCGGTACCATGTTTATCAAAGTTTTCTTGATTTTACAACATTATTTTGCATTATTTGTATAAAATTGGTATGTTATCAGCTCGTATCAATGCTTTTTGTGATCATTTGACATATGATACTTCTTCCGACAACTTTACTTTCGGAAAAGGATGAAAAATGTTCGCATCAAGAACACAAATGTTTCACATGTATAAAAGTGTTTTCATTAGTTTTAGGTTATGATAGACAAATATTGTTGCAAATATTTTTGCACACATAGATGAATCATTCAAAACTTCCGTTGGTGTATGCAAACTCTCTAAATAAAATCAATTTTAGTAAGAAATTTTCGCATTTTTGAAGTTACCTCTTGGACTTTTCAGAAGATTACGTAAGAATGATACGGTGCTGCGCGCAGGATGATAGATTATCGGCGGTATGCAGAAAAATGATGCGTATACCCTTGACACCGTGAAAATACAGCAATACAAATTTCTAGCAGATATATAGAAAAGATAAGGCGCGTTTTTTACTATTTTATATAACAATATTTATTCATACAGTATAGGTTAGGTAGAAAGTGATCGTAAAGATAGTTTTGATTAGAGATTTAAATAGTGAAAAACAGAATTCCTAAAGAAAGCCAAACACGTCAAAATTGTAAAATATTGTAGGCTCGGTTTGATTGAACCTGTTCATGGACGGTACTGGAAAGTGCAAGCTACCGTCCACGCCCCATAGCACCGGCTTAAGCAGAATTCAACATTTAAACACAAAAATGGTGAATTTTGAATTTAGAAACATCCGCAGATGTGTTCATACGAAGATTATCATGGAACCTTCAATGCGACACAGTAGTGGCATTTCATGAAAAGCGGCGTATGGTCCCCAAATAAACGTATGCGTGTGCCCTAAACGAGAAAACAATGGGCGGAACTGAATACAATGGAATTTTTAAAGGGGATCTGACATCTGAGGTTATGAAGCCTGCATATCACAGACAAGACGTCAAAAGACAAATTTAAAAAAACAGGCAACATATCCTAAAAATGAGTATACAGTCACGCCCGGCAAACTGTCGCTCCACTTCAAAATTGTGGTGTACGGTAAAACAGCGAACGGCATTTCCGAGATAGAGCGGAAGGCCGATTTAAACATTGTTTATGTTTTTGTCTTGTTATTCATTTAAGTTTTATTTTTTCGGAAATATTTTTTTTAATTCCGTGTAGGATTGATTTAGTCTTCCAATTATCTAAGCTGTTACAAAAAGAAAATTATATTAAGCCCGGGAGAGCTTTCATCCCTGACGAAGCGAACGACGATTTGTAGAGTATTGAACTTCCCAACCATAGAAATGCCATACCCTTTGGATTTCTTGAAAAAGTGTATTTGTAAAATATCAACCCGTAATAAGAACTTGTCCTTCGTGCAACATAAATTACTCCTGAAGGATTTCTTAAATTTGTGAATCGATATTTTTCGAAAGTAGTGGAGCCAAAGGGCAAGAGATGGAGCATGATAATGACAATCATATTTCTTTAATACATGACTAAAGAGTAAGCATGGAAATACTTATATAAATATGGAGTAATTTTAACAATGACATATTAAAGATTTCAATACAACACTTAAGAATACTTCAATTTTTTTTCTTGTGTTATATATATCTAAATAATTTTCAAATCTACTTATCTTTCAGTATTTGTACACTTATTGCATTTCCCGAGTATAAACATTTCTTTTTAGTTTCTCATGTTTGATATTTCCACCGACTTAGGTAAATGCAATAATTATAGTCCATTAACGTTTCGTCTTATTAACTAAGGCCTTTTGACCTTTAGGTTTTGAAATGCAAAAAGGTAAACTAATAGCATAATGGGCCAATTTCACCGGAAAAGTAATAATTACCTAAACTGTTATGGTTAAAATAACTTTTTCAAAAGAACAACACTCATCCTTATGATAGAAAGAACGTTTTCTTATCCAATTTATTTTTCAGTAATTTTGCGTGACGTTTTGTATCATGACAAACAGAGATACCGCTGCTTCATTTCGCTATTACCATGTTTATGATAGATAATACACTCTTTGTATTCACTAATCATGATGTGTTAAACGTAAACTATACACTTAATTTGAAGTTCACTCGAAATAGTTTTGGCATTTAAACTATTTTCATTCTTAGCTTTGTCACTTAGCCACCATTGATCCTTAGAAAAAAGTTATACTTTTCTTGCATCTTTTATGAAAGTGCTTGCTATAAACAGGATATAGCATTTTCCTTTTATATTGGAATGGCCAATAAGATTTACAGATTGCACCATCACTGAACTTGTTATAAGACGACTTTTCTGCCTTTCTGGTGTATGAAAACCCCAGATTCTCTTTCCGTGCATTATTGCAGCAACAAAAACGCACTTGAGTAGAACAAATGTCGTTCTGTAAGCTAGATGGATAGCTTCCTCACATGAACGTTAGACCCTAGTAGCAAAACCTGAACTCAACAGTGGCTTGGGGCAAGTGGTGTAGAGTCAACGACCTTAACCACTAGGTTACGGACACCTAACCACGAATACTAACAATAATTGTTATGTGATACTTTGAATTTAGTGTTTGACAATTAAACAGTTTTTCTTTAATAGCCGACTTATTATTTTGAAATTAATACTTTTTAAAGCTTAACAGATTCAAACCGAATCTGCAATTTGCATTTATTATAACTTATTTTTGCATTGCTTCCGTTGGATCAGATTTTAAAACTTCATTTTAAGAAGTAATTGAAGATTAGTAGAGGTTTAAGAAATTGATAAATTGTATCAATTAAGGTGAACAGACGATTGTTATTTTAAATTTTTCCTTTTTTTTTCTAACGGCATCTCACACCTACTTGTACATACATAGTTATGAAGAGTATAAATACCTAGGTGTAAAATTATCATTGGCAACAGCATTGTCTCTTTCTAGGCACAACACATTTGGGAGAGTACTTTAAAAACTAATATGAAGAAGTAACTCAATATAATTTGACTTTTATACCACGACAATTCCATTTATTAGTATCATGACTTCTTTTCAAAACCATTTTCATTACTTCAGGAATGTAATTTAACTTGTATTGATTCGGCATCTTTTAATGCGTCCTGCATTGCCTTCATTATCCGCTGCTCGTTGAGACTGTTTTATTTTTAGGAAATTGCTCATTAAATGTATTTTTAACTGGTGCAGCTGGCTTCTTTGGAAAGGACTTGGATGGTGACTGAGTCTGTGCAGTCGTGGACTGTTCACACAAAGCAACAGGAGAATGTTCAGGCAATGGCTCTTGAGGGGGGGGGGGGGGTATTTTCACACATTGACTTGCACTGTAGAGTCTACCGTCTTTACAGGTTTTGACACTGCAGCTGAATAAGACAGCTGTCAGGATCCTTTATTTTCAACAATCTTTCGTGCACCTGGAAAGCAAATAATTTGCGTGTATTTTTGTTTGGCTTGATTAATTCTTTTTCCGTCATCTACACAGCAAGATCAAGAGAAGGCGTAATAATTGTCTCCCCAGTTGACATGAACGCCGGAAAACCTCAATGGAGTCCCTTTAATGTACAATCTAATATATATAATTATACATTCGAATATGAACCTCTACAAGGAAAAGTTAATTGTTATAGTCAAATCGGAGAACCTTCCCTAACAAGAATGTGCAACTCAGAAGTGTAAAATGCGACTTTGAAAAAGAACGACTTTCTCACGGTGGTATAGAAGAGCTCAATATGTTGTTAGTGTGTATAACAGGGGTTTGTATACCGACATTTGTTAAAATAACTTGAAACAAGGACAACATTGTCGCAAAATGCGCACGTCGCAAAAGCTTTTGTCAGATGTCATTATAGACATGCATATAGCAGATATGCTCCAGGACAATATCCGGACAATATCTCGATATTTTATCATCTTTAGTGACGTTGACCTTGCAAATATTAAATATTAACCTAAATTACATATGTCACACTTGTAGTCATTAAAGTTATCATTTGTGTTACAATCTATCAATAAATGATGATTAAATGGTCCCAGTACACAAACTTTGACCTCTCTATGTGACCTTGACTTTAGTAGCTGGGACCTGGATTATGTGCAGCGTAATATTTAGCTTCAAAATGGTAGTCATGATAATACCTTTTTTCTAAATCCCTCAATAAATGGCCCTAATACACATTTTCATTTTTTTATCTGAACTTTAACCCCTATGTGTGGCGTTGACCTTAGCCACAGGCACTTGAATTTTGCAGCGACACTCGGGCTTACAGTGATGACCATTTGTGCAGTTATATTGAAATCCCTTACTGCAGTTTTGCTCCGGACAAGCGTTTTTTTTAAAAACCTATAAGTGTGACCTTGACCTTTGACCTGGTTCGTGCGCATGACACTGCTTTCCATAGTGGTGAACATTTCTATAACATTTCATTAGAATCCCTCCATATGTGTAGGAGATATGTCCTGGACAAAATCTGTATATTTTATCACCTTTTGTTCTTAACCTTGCATATATTTACCTAAATTACATGCCTCAGACAAGATCCATATTGATGTATTTCCATTTATTGTATTTGCTTAAATTGTTTGCGGGAGTGTCGCAAACTTTGCGAATGTTTTGCAAGTTAAACGTGTTTTGATTCATTAGATATTTTTGTAATTTCATAACCTTTTATAGCAAAGTTAAATTGAAATATTTTTCATTTGAGTATGCTCTGACTTTGTTTAAGTAATAAGAAATCTCCTTAAAATGTATTATTTCATTGTTAACTCCTTTCTATTTTTCCCGCCGCATGCTTAATATGCTTTTCTTGATTATTTTCCCGCCTTTTATTAGTATATAAGCTTAGATGATTTAGCATACATGTCGGATATTCTTTAGGTTCTAAGTGTGTAAGGTCTTCTTTAAACTACTTTTGGATTAAAATTAAAGTTATATATTTTGGATATTTAAAGTTATTTAGTTTCTGTGGTTATATTTAAAGATAAAAAAGAGTTTTATATGAGTTATAATTGATGTCTGTTAATCATAAAAGTTAGGCATCATATTAAACTGTAAAAAGTTTCTTGTGTTAAGTTTTATTTTCTTATATTACTTAGTAATTGTTATGACAAATAGTTATAACAAATACTTAGTAGTTAAAAGCTTAATACAAAAGGTGAAATAAATTCAAACACTGTTTCAGTGTCGTATAAAAATTTCAGTCTAGGAAACATTAGTTAAAAGGAAAAGGAAAGTGTACCAGATCTGCCTCAAACCCATAATCATAATAATGTCCATTTGTGTTTAAATCCCTCAATAAACAAACAAGCAATTATCATAGTATTGCAATCAATCCATACGTTTCCTACCGGTTAGAACCCCAGCATCATTCTGAACGGTCATCGATGATTGATTTATGCCATTGAATAAATGAATGACATGAATGAACTTAATTCTTGCTTGACTATTTCCAGAATTATGTCTCCCTTGAACTTAGGAATTTTATTCCAGAAATTATTATTTTCTACTCAAACTTCTTCATTTCTATTTGTATTTACTTCAAATTCCAACATCATATAATATGACAAGGGTAATAAATCAAGTGTCCATATTTCCAGAATTATCTCTTCCTTATTCGTTGACTTTTTCTTATTCATTCTTTATTTTTCTTTTTTCTGGCTTTCCTTTAAATTTAAAATTCACATTCATTATCAACACCTACATCATATGTGATTAGATTTATAAGTCATTGGTTTCAATGATTATTTTCATTTAGAATTTGAAATGTATTTGATTTTGATTATTCTTTGTTACAAAGACTGAAAGACAGTCTGAGGGTAAATCTTTGAACATCACGAATTTTACCAGAAAATAACATTTTTAAAAGCAAAATTCTTAAACTAAGAGTAGATAACTCTTAAAATATGAAAATGCTTAGCTTATGAACATTGTCATACATGGTGTGAGTGTAACAAAGAACAATTATCTAAAGTATAAAGAAGATACCTTCATAGTGACAAAGAAGAAACGTTAAAAAAAAACAAAACAACAAAAAAAAAAACAAAAAACAATTTTCAAATAAACCATTTATTGTATCAAAGAAGAAAAAAAACCAAATACATTTCAAATTCAAATGAAAATAATCATGGAAACCCATGACTTAAATCTAATCACATACGTTGTAATTGTTGATACTGAATGTCCATTTTAGATTTGAATTAATGCCGGAAAAAAAAGAAAGTTCAAGGGAGAAATAATTCTGGAAATAGTCAAGCAAGAATATTAAACCTTCTAAAAATGATTTGAGTGATAATAAGAAACATATATATGATGTTTTAAATAGATACATTGAGAAATAAAGAAAATATAATAAAACAATACTTTTTCACGAAAAAAGATGATCAGAAACATATATATATGAAGTAATTACCTAAAGAAATAAAGAATTTATAGTAAAAAAACTTTAAAGCTTGAATAAGAAATCCTGTCGAAGTTACTGACGCTTCGCAAGTAGGACAGCTCTCAATATACACCCTATAGTTAAGATTAAAATGATGTGCATAATGTCCATACTCTGCAGCCATCTTTCCATAAAAATATTTACAGTACTTTTTGAGTAATCACAAATATTGATATAATTGGCATATTTTAAACCTATTTGTTGCTATAGAGACCATATATTTCCAAAAGGAAGAAAAAAATCTTGCATAATCTTAAGACTGCCATCTACCCATATGTCAAGTTTCATAAAATATTTTCAGCACTTTTTGCGTTATCATTGAATCCATTTTATGTGTCAAATAAGACATATTTTTAGTCTATATTTTGCCATCGAAATCATTTTTTCAACAAAATTACATTAAAATTGCAGACTCGGTTTGATTGATTGAGTCTGTACATGAGGAATAATGAATAAGTGCAACATCCCGCACGCCCCCTAGCTCCGGCTTGAGCGATACTCATTGCTCAACACTTAATAGTGCTGGCATCAATGATCCCGAAGAACTAGAGAAATATAACAACACTGAAGTGAAGTTTCATAAAAATATTTTCAGTATTGTTTTGCGTTTTCAATTGATCCAGATTCGTGAACGGACAAACAGACAGACGGACGGTAAACCGGCAGGGGATTAAGTATGACTAAATAGTCCAAATACACATTTTTATCTGACTTTTGACCTCTATGTGTGACATTGACTATGGCCGCAGGGACATAAATTTTGTAAGCAACACTCTGTCTGACAATAGTGAACATTTGTGCCAAGTAATATTGAATGTAGACGTTTTGCTCCGGACAAGCGTTTTTCAATGACCTCTAAGTGTGACCTTGACCTTTGACCTAGAAACCTTGTTTATGTGCACGACACAGCTTTCATATAGTGGTGAACATTAAGAAAAAAGTCTGGAAATAAAGTGATCGCTCGAAAGCATTAATCAAAACAAAATTACAAGAGAATTGCAGACTCGGTTTGATTGAGTCTCTACATGAGGGATAATGAATACGTGCAACATCCCTCACGTCCCCTAAAAGTTTCATTTAAATCCCTCAATGCGTGAACGAGATATGCTCCGGACAAAAAATTGACGGAGCCCTCTCGCCACGGGGTAAACAGTATTACGCCCGGTTTTCTTCAAACAGGCGTATAAAAAGCGATCTCTCGGAAGCATGAAAACAGCAAAATAACATGAATATTGCAGACTCGGTTTGATTGAGTCTGTACATGAGGGATAAAGAAAAAAACTAGTTCCTAATTTGATTCCCATTCATAAAATACATCTTTATCAATGGATGATTTAAATCTCTTCTCGGTCATTTGATTTAATAATTGACAAAGCTATATCAAGGTAAAGATTGATCAATCGTTCAATGCATTATCTAGGAGTACTTTAAAAGAAAGTCAGTTTGCTGAACTAATCAACAAGAAATATCAAGACATTTCTGGAATTTAATATTAAATATTCACTGCTACAGTCTTTTTTGATCAAAATTTTATTGTGTTTATAAACCCAAAAAAATAAATTATTAAAATATCCCGTTATTTCCCGGTTTAAATGCAAAGAAAAATTAAAATAACTACACTGCTAGACAAACAAAAAAGGGCATTAATCTATCTCTTGTTGTAAAACTTCTTTAAACATGTATCTTTTAAACCCCTGCAACATAAATACCCCTATTTTTTTATTTTAATGCACTTTTACAAAAAAACCAGTATAACTCGTTAGAGGGGAATGAACAGTTTTTGTTAAAAAAATCCCCTTTTTTTATATAAATTAAAAAGATATACAAAAATCATCCTTTTGCTAAAAAATTTTATTGCTAAAAATTAGGGGAAATTAAGTTTTGGGAAATTAGGGGGAGTTGGGGAAAAAATGAAAAGCGATTTCATCCCTTTATCATCTGTATGTATATTTTTTTTTTTTCAAAATCCCCAATCAAGAAAGCCCTGTGGTTCTTTTTTTAGAATTAAAATTCCCTTTGAAATAAATTTCCCTCATTTTTTTCTGTAACTTTTTCATTTCTCAAGTTATCTACTTTAAACTTTAAATACATGTATAATGTTTGTTATCAATACCTACATCATAATTATGTGATTAGATTTAAAGTATAATGTGGTTATAGATGGTATCTACTTAAGACTAAAGATATGTGTTTCTTTTTATAAATAAGATTAGGTTTTACAAGATTCATAACTCTTGCATCTTCATTTTAAGAGTTATCTCTCTTTGAACTTTTTTTGAATATTCCTTTAAGCTGATATAATATTTGCCGTTAGTCGTATCATAGTTTTTATTAGGATTGACTTCTTCAGAAAATTGAAATTGTTTTCTTTTCCTTCAGAGCAAAGACATTTCTGTTTCATTTTCATTCACATTGTCAGTGCATATAATGTGGTGAAAAACACTTCATTACTGATATACGGATTCTATTGTACGTTTTGGTTAGTTAATTGGCACACATCAAATGTCGGAGGATCAAATGCGCGTTTATGTCTGAACTTATTTTATGTAGGAATGTATTGACATGGTGTATGTACCAGGGATGTAACAGGAGTACCCAGAATTAAGTCATAGATCCTCACAATAGCTTAAATCACTAACTATATGCGTATATCCACTTTACAACAAAACAAAACTATAACAAACAAATGACAATCAGCGAACGCGCATCCAAACAAATCAAGTAGTGGTATAAAGGGGCATAGTAGTTATGTTGTGACAACGTCGTAAGCGTTTACATCCAAAACGTTGTCTATGTTTATCATTGAACTGACACTAAAGCGGCATATCAGAAGAAAAACACCTATACAAAAAAAATGAAATTTATCTTTTGACGTTTTGCACTTGACGTAGTTTGCAACTGACAGTACTGTCCTTGAACAAGCTCAATCAAACCGAGCCTATAAAAATTTCAATTTTGCAGTTGTGGACTTCTTTTAAGGATTCCTATTTTCTCTATTATATCTGTAATATGCAGGCTGCATAACCTATGCTCCCCTTTCAAAATTTTGTGATATAAGTTTAGGATTTAGATTAAGATGGCCGTCTTGTCAATATTTTAAGTAAATGTGTTGGAAAAGTTCCAAGTTCCTTAAAAGTGATCTCAGGAAACAGTGTTTAGTAATAAAAAGACACACGGACCGAAGACCAGACAAATATAACAATACCTAATTGATATCTAAAAGTATTACTTAACAATCGATGTTAGTATTCGCTGTGGGGCGTCCGTGGCCGAGTGAATACGGTCATTGACTGCAAGCTCACACCACTGTTTGGGATTTACTATTCGTTCATTTGCAGAAAAATGCACTATTTGATGAACCGAATACTCGAGTGTATCTTAACATCACTAGAACTTTTAAAATACGTTGGTTTTAAATCAAGATACAATACATGCACATGTTGTTAATTTACATTCCAAAGCAGAAAGGAATTGGACCGAAACCTGCAATAGCAGTTGTTATAGTAAATATGTTGAATAAGTATGGAGTATTGAAGTTTACACGTTTGTATTTAAGTTTGAATCAATTGCAGGATCTACCCGCTCTATGTATAGTTATCATGTCACATAATAAGATACATGCAATGTTGTTTGATGTTTAATTATGTTTGAAGAAGGAAACATACTTGAAGAAACCTGTAAGATTTATGTTTGATTACTATGGAATTGCTAGATTAATTATTTCCAGGAAATGTCATTGACTGAGATAAATGCTGTAAATGTTACATCAAAGTACTTTTCATATAATTGTACTTGAAATGTACCGAACTTGTATATGGAAATTAACGCAACTTTATCTTTTGGCAATCAAGAAAAGGGAAAAGTTGGAATGAAATATATAAAAATGTATTATTAAACTAAAACGAGAGAGGAATCTCAAGAAATTTGTTCTGTTGAGTTCACCCTAATATCGTAGACATAATAGACATTTTTTACGTTAACTCGCTCATATATAAGCAATAATTGTGGACTATGTGATATTGGCGGTGTTCAATCTATGCCTTTTCAATGAAATTTGGCAAGGATATTTTACCGGAGAAAATATTTAATATGTTATTCTCAGTAACTATTTTGCTAACTTTAATGATAATTATAAAGATCAGAAATTATTTATTAATATTTGGTCCTTTAGTTTAAACAATATTTTATTTATAAGTATTACATTTACATGCTAATTGACAAATAATAAATAGTACAGATTGAGTAGTAAGCTTGAAAGCTTTTTTAAAAACTCTTTCCGTAATCACTATCTCAAACAGTATGTAAAATGGTAACAATTATATGCATTTTTGAGTTAAATATACATAACATTTTCACTATAAACTTGCTTCTTTACATGTACAGGAAAGTTAGCAATTTACACTCTGGTTTTCCTAATCGAAACGACCTTAATAATAGAACATTGACATAAAAATGTGAAAGAAAACCCTATAGTTCTATAGCATAAATACACGTAAGTGATAAATGCACAGATTAGCACGTTTAAACTTTTCAAGAAAAATAATAGAACTTTTAAGCATGTTTTAAAAAAAATTTAAAGAAAAAATAAAGAAATGGAAACGTTAGTTAATTGTTGAAATTGTTGGGTAATAGATGGTAGGAAATAAGAGACAGATTTGAGAGAAAGAAAAAGAAAGACAACAGGAATGGTCACTTAAATACTATGGAGTTGATGGAACGAGTTTACAATATACTTTTGAGAAGATATTATGCATCTAAATCTCTATTTCATATAAGTCGAAAAAATAACTTTCTATTACATTTCAAAACGTTTTGTTCTGTGTAAATATGAGTGTATATGAAGGACTATTGCTTCATTTAAATCGTCAGCAATTGAATTATCACCATAGAGTAAAACGTTAAGTGTGACAGTTGTTATTTCACTTAAATTATTAAGGAGGACATTTCGTTCATCTTGGTACCTTGGACACGAGAAGAAATAATGAGATGTGTTTTCTATGTCACCACATTCACATAGGGGACTTTCTATTATGTTTTTTGAAAACAAATGTTCTTTGAGAGAACTACAATGTGTTCTAAGTCGTGTGTGTATAATCTGGTATTTTCTCTCACCTACATAATAATGAGAAGGCACACTTTGAACATCTTCATTAAGTCTACTTTTGAAAATTGAAATGGATGGTGAATTTCTGTAATTAACAGGAAGATTGTTCCAGTCTTTAATTGATGATGGCAAAAATGAATGAGAATAAAGTTGTGTGTGACAAAATATATTTCTAGTGTTGTCTGCATTTCGTAAATTATAATCTGAAGATTCTCCTACTGTATCGGGAACTAATGAAGAGAGGTAATGAGGAGAAAGATTATTGAACATTTTATAAAGAAGAATTTGTTTGTGTTTGTAGCGTCTTACTTTAAGGGGTTGGATGCAAGTATCTTCATAAAGATTAGAGATAGAAACTAGTTTTGTTGTACCGGTTATTATTCTGCAGGCTTCAAGTTGTATTTTTTCAAGTTCAAATTCATCTTGTTGAGTTATGTTGTCCCAAACAACATCCGAGTATTCCAGAAGGGGCCGAATGAAAGAGAGATATATAGTTTCAAGTGACTTACGATCAAGAATGAATTTCAAAGATCTCATTATATAAATTCTTTGCCAGGCTTTTTTGGTAATATTTTGTATGTGAGAATGCCAATTTCCATCATTAGAAAATGTTACTCCAAGAAGTTTGTGTGAGGTCACTTCATTTATTTGCACTCCGTTCATTGTCAATGGGGGATGAATTGGTTTGTTTACTTTACGAGAGATAATTACTGATTCCGTTTTACTTGGATTGAAGTCTACAAGCCAACCATTTGCCCATTCTTTAATTTTTTTTCAGATCAGAATTAAGAGTAACCGCAGCATGAAGTGGATTATCAACAATGATATATAAACTTGTATCGTCTGCAAAGAGTCTGATATATGAGTTAATGTCAAGAACAATGTCATTTATATAGATTAAAAAGAGAAGAGGGCCTAGAATGGACCCTTGAGTAACTCCGGCTGAAATAAAAACGGTTTGAGAGGAACCGCCTGGAAGAACCACCTTTTGTTTTCTTTCACTGAGATAGTCACTAAACCAGTTTAAAAGCCCACCATTTATTCCAGCAGACTGAAGCTTGAAAATGAGACCTTTATGCCAGACACGATCAAAGGCTTTTGAAATATCGCAAAAGACAGCTCTCACTTCTTTTCCATCATCAAGGGCTTTGCAAAATGTATTATATATAGAAACAAGTTGATTTGTTGTTGAGTCATTGGGAACAAACCCAGATTGTAATGAAGTTATTGTGTTATAAGCAACAAAGAAATTGAATATATGCTTATGTATAATTTTTTCTAAAGATTTGCTGATCGTGCTAAGAAGTGATATAGGTCTGTAATTAGAAACAATTGAGGGGTCACCTTTCTTGTAGACTGCACATACATTGGCAAGCTTCCATTGTGAAGGGACTTTACAAGCTGTTAATGATTTTCTGAAAAGATGACAGAGAGGTACAGAGAGTTCTTCTGACAATTCCTTTAGTATCCTGTTGTTGATATTATCAGGTCCTGATGCTTTACCAACATTGAGAGTTTTAAGAGTATCACGTACCTCATCATAAGTTATATTTATTGTGTCAAGTTTATTAATATTTTGATGTACATGAAAGTTTGGTAAAGACTTATTTTTATCATCAAGTGAGGATTGTGATTGGAAAAATTGGTTAAGTAAATTTGCTTTTTCAGTGTCAGAAGTCAATATGGTGCCATTATCATTCAAAATCTTAATTTTACTATTTACTGTTGGTTTAATGAATTGTTTGAGAATTTTCCAGTAATCTGTTGTTTTTAAATTTTCTCCTTTTATTTTTTCTGATAATTGTTTAGTATAATCTGTTTTTGCATTTCTAAGTAGGTGAGTTGTTTTGTTTCTTAATGTTTTGTATTTGTTCCAGTGTTCAATATTATTTGATTTTTTAGCTCTGTCATATGCCCTTTTTCTTTTCCGTATATATTTTCTTATTTCATTATGCATCCAAGGAGGGTCTGTTTGTCTTATAGTAACTATTTTGTTTGGAATGTGTTTTTTTGATAATGTAATCAAGGTTTCAGTAATATTACAAGCATAAGTATCGATATCGTCACTTTCAAGGGATTCCCAGTTATATGAAGCCGCTTCACGTCGCATATTATTAAAGTTGCATTGATCATATTTCCAGATAAGACGTTTAAATGATTTAGCATGTGACTTTTGACAGTTAAGTAAGCAATATACTGGACAATGATATCTTAGTTGTTGTTCAAGAAATGGATCACCTACACCCGAAGCATGGACACTACACGAAGAAGAAACAAGGAAAACGTCAATCAGAGAGGAAGATGATTCTGTGAAATGCGTTGGTTCGCTTATTATTTGTGTCATGTTGTATTGATTTGCTATATCAAGTAGTTTCTTGGATGATGCTGTTTTTAAGATATCTAAGTTGAGATCACCGGTGATTATTATATTCTTAATGCTAGTATCAAAGGCAAGGTCAATTGATCGTTCAATATTGGAGAGAACATATGCAGGAGAATTTGGAGGGCGATAGAAGGTGCCAACAAGAAATTTCGAATGATGAATCGTTAACTCTATCCAAATACATTCAATACCACTAATCTCGAGATCTTGTCTTCTTACGGCTGGAATGCTATTTTTAACGTATACAAAAATGCCACCATGGTTATCAGCAACTCTGTCCTTTCTAAATGGAGTAGAAAATTTTTCAAAAGAGATCGATTCCGAGTCTATATTGCTGTTAAGCCATGTTTCTGTGACAGAAATTATATCAAAATGTTGTAGTTCTCCTTGTACGATATCTTTCTTTGAGAAGAAACTCTGGACATTATAATGGACAATTGATAAGGAGTTATTGAAACTCTCTAAGATTTCGTTTACCGTTGAAGAGGAAGATGTATAATTAAAAGAGTCTGAGCTATTTAGATCGGGACCAGGATTTTTGTGAATATCGCCTGCTCTATATAGAAGAAAATAAACCCAGAGTTTGAAAAAATAAATAAAAATATCTTCTCGGATATAAGAAAACAAATTAAAACCGAACCTCACCCTGGATACATACATGTTCAGGGACATTATGTAACACCAATTGTATTTGGTCCTTTGGAGGGCATGCTGTAGCTAATAAAGATAACTTAATGTAAAAAAGTTTATAAAGTTAGATCATAAGGTGTTTACAAAACTTATATACAGTTGTATTGTAAATTAAAGAAGTTGCAAAATGGAGATAGGTCAACAAATGTACATGTTGCAGACGTAGTTTTAGCAAATCCATACAAGTTTTATTATACAAAAATGTGGTGACAGTATGCGATGCAGATACGATATCACGTTTAGTTCATATTTGCATATTTAGTTCACTTTTTGTCTTATTATTTTACAAGTTTTGTTGTGTGTGTCTATAAAGCTTTGAAATAAACTTGTCTAGAATTCTCCTCATTATCGGTACAAGAAGACGTATATAAAATTGATGGAGAGGTTGTCAACATTAAATGTATTTTATGTCCGTAAATCGTGCAATTGGCAAAGAACTTGATAAAAGAAAAACCCAGCATAGTTAACTATGTAAATTTGTGATTAAATGCGTCTTCATTATTTAAATACTTTGATTCATATTTTCTTTTGTCTCTTTATATGTTGAATACAATATAATTTATTCCATATCAAGATTAATCCAACCTATTACAAACGTCTTTTAAGAGGCGAGCTTACTTTAACTTAATGATACCAAACACGTTATAATATTAATTTTTTTTTATCTAAATACGCTCGTACAAAGTAAAATTACTTTGCCTGCTTGAGATTATGTTTTTCTAGTAAACGTGTTGATTTTAAATATAAGAAAGGTGATAAGAAAACCTTTACCCAGCTATATTCCGCTTTGTATATTCATAGTGTGAATGCAGAATAAAATGCTCAAGTCTAAGAAATAAAACTCAAAATTTGGAAAAAGAAGGATGTTTAATTTCCTTTCTGCTGACATAGCCAACAAACAATAAAAGTTTAAATAAGATTCTTAAAATGTTGTTCACGTTTTAAGAATTTCAACGAAGGAACTTTTCTTTGGAAAACAATAAGTACCTTTTGTTTAAAGATAACTTATCTTTTTTAATATCTATTCATTAAATACATGCCTAACATTTTGACTTATACATTATTAATCGTTTTCTTTGAGTATTTCATATTGTAATCAATATAGAAAATTATTTATATACTGGTTGAGCATTAATAATTCTTTAACCGAACCATTTTCTTAAAAGAGTGGTATTTTTTCTTGATATTACGTTTTTAAGTAATTCATAACCTGATTTAAGAAAATTTGATAATTATCCTGACAACTGTTTGTATTTGTTTGATTTAATGAAGTTATGTGAGACGAATAACAAAAACCGACGGAAACTGAATTAGAGTTGTACTATAATAATGTAATTTAGAACAAAATGTGCAAATGTTCTAGACTTCCGTTTTGTGGCGATATTGATAACAATGGATAAGAATAAAACACTGTGAAACCGTTTTATATAATAGTTTGAGAGTAAATATAATTTTAAGACAGCAATATGGTTATATCGGGGTCAATATAAAAAAAATCCTACAAAACTTGAACAAATCTACGAAACTAAATAATTGTTTATGTAAATTAATGTTAATCATTTCTGGCATGAACTGGTACCTGAGTAGAACAGCTGACATATTGTAAGCTAGGCGAATAAGATAATAATGAATATCCATATGTTATACAAAAATATAAATAAATATATCATAATTATGAATTTAAACATTGTTTATGCAAATGTTGCACAACCAACACAAATGACTGCATGTCAAAGTTATGACACCAACAATTCTTTTGAAATGTATTACAAGTTTAACAAACCAAGCTATAGCCATATGCACTGATAAATCTACACGTTTGCTATATGAATTCATCTGTCACTGTGCATTGACTGTAAGACCTTAAACGACATCTAATCATGACATAATCTTTTAAGGGTATGTTTAAGGGTTCTGAATCTGTTGGTTTGACATTTCCTTTGTGGTCAAGGCAACTGTATCCTCAACCCTTAATTTAAGAAGATATGTTTGTAAAACATATATTCCCCCTATTGGAAGCCAATAAGTTATGTGGTCAGGATATGTCTGACTTTTGACCTAGTGGCCAAAAAATTCAATAAGGGTTATCTTCTGGCCATGAATATTCACTAGGTATTTGTGACCGTAAAGGTTGTGTGCAGCAATTTTATGACAAAGTTATCAAAAATCTTCCCAATAATATATGCATAAATTTTATGAATCATAATGACAACCAATTTGTTATATTACATAAGACCATGAAATGTGTATACCGAAAGCATTTTAGTTTAATTAAAAATATCAACAAAGACAATTTCAGTGGTTGAGTTACTGGTCGGAATTAGTATTAGTATTAGAAATATATGACCTAGTTTAAAGTTCATAGGCCTTAGCATTCTTTAGTTATTGATCGGAAACCGTTTTTACCTATAAAGTCAATGTGACCTTGACCTTTAACCCAAACATCAATAGGGACAATTTATTATCAATCATCACACCAAGTTTGAAGTTCGTAGACCTACGCATACTTAAGTTATTGATCGGAAATCGTTTTTACCTACAAGGTCAATGTTATCTTGACCTTTCACCCTTAAATTAAAGGGGTTATCTACTGGTCATTAGCAATCATCATACTAAGCTTGAAGTTCCTAGGCCTAACCGTTCTTTAGATATTGATCGGAAACAATATAGTCTAAGTACCGAGCGACCGACCGACCGACAGACAAAACCACTATACCCACTTCTTTGAAGGGGGCATAAAAATCACTACAGGACATCTTCTTATCCTGACAACTTTTCAAATCTTAGAACAGTGGTAATTTCTAGTTATTGGTTGACAAACTTGTACGAGTGGTGTAGACCAACGTGACGTCACCTACACTTTTAACATCAGTGGTCATCTATCAGTCATGACCAACCAAAAATAAAATGAAAAAAAATCTAAGGACTGACGTCCAAAATGTATTGTACTGAAAGGATTGAAAAGCATTTAATGGTTCCAGACCATAGTGACCGTGACCTGATATTAAACGGGGGGGGGGGGGGGTTGGGGGGGGAGCAAAAAAGCGAAATATTGAAAGACATTCCGTGTTGTAGTTCCACATTTCTGATAAAACTTAGAATTATTTAGGCAACGAATACTTATTAAAATTATATTAATTAGAATCAAAACACGTTTTTATTCTTTGCAAAAAGGACAAGTAAAGTTAAGAGAATAAGGAATATTAAGAAGTTTACTTCCACGAGCCTCAGTTTCAATGCAAATGCAATAACCTTAGCTTATCTGAAAGGTCTTCAAGGCGGGAGTATTGCATTAGAAAGGTTATACCTGAACTGTATGACGCTTTGACTTTTCGTAAGCTTTCACACCAAGGTAGATTACACTTTCGTGATATCACTCTCTACGTATAATTAATATGGAATTTTACATTTTTTCGTTACTTTTACTGCTCATTGTTCAGAGCTCATACATTCTATAACTTTAGGATTTAACTGTGACTGTATGTTCAATGATAATCAACTAACCGAGGTATGAACACACAAAGTGTTATTAATAATTCACCTATTTATACTTAAATGCATCATTTGGCTCTACCTATTTCAAGGGGCATGAACTTGTCTTGCATTACAAAGTGCATCCATGAACATAGACTCCAAGCTTGCAACATTTTCATGAACGTTCTGGTAATGTTTCCATTTTATTAACTATTCTAAGAGTCAGATCCCTATCAGTATCTCATTTAAAGTCGTTATACTAACAACAGGCAATCATTTATTGTGGTACTATTGCATAATATATCCATACATCTCTGATATTTATTAAATGCTACGAAAATCTGTACTAAAAGAGATTAAAAATCAATGTATGTATCGTTAATATTTTCACTGCTTGGAAGAATTTTTAAGTCCCAGTTTAAAGTGACAATATAGAATAAAACAATGATACTTTAGACTTAATGAAATGTAAAAGCTATACATGCATATACGAGATCATGATGGCGAGACATCCTTTTGCTGCATATCATTGCCTACATTTGATGACTTGCGACATATGATTATATTTCATATAAAGTGATATGCCTACCATTTTATTGTAACTACTGCACACAGTGCCTTTTCAAAATAAATCATGTTTATAAAGAAAAACATGTTAAATAACGCCCCGATTTTGCCACCACTAGTTTATGTTTGTGCCTTGCTTAGCTCCTTGTCGGCGGAATTGTGTTGCTAAGTTTTATTTTGGCGTGCGTTCCTTGAATGTAGCCCTACCTTGTTGATCTTTGTTTTCATAGTGTTTGGTCTTTGCTGGTTGGGTAAAATACAATCGAGTTTATCCTAACATGATGCAAGTATGAAGCATCCAATTGTTGCCAAAATAATTTAACTTCATTGAAATGAATCCAATTTCATATTCCGAGAAGTTACCTTAATAACATTTACCTAAGATTTTGATTGGTCTAGGTCATTTAAAGGTCTTTGTCAATTTTGCGAAAATACCACTAGATAGTTTGTACTTAATAATGATTTGTTCAAACCAAATGTATCAATACTGAAAAATAAGTTCGACAATCAACGTTAAATGACGGTGATATTAGTCTTTTGATTTAAAAAATATGAATGATCGCTTGTTTAAATAATAAAAACAAATAATTCTAGTAGGAGAAAAAGTTCAACCATCCATCCATATTTCTGTTTCTTACTACGAATTTATATTAGACCTGGCTTTGTTAAATGTAAGCGGCTGCTTTTTTTAAAAGTTGTGTATTTCACGGGAGGAAAAAAATTGTGTTTGATTCAGACGGATATCATTTAGATTTGTTAGTCATACACCTTTTTAAAAGAAAGAAAAGTTATTTGAGGATTGTGACAGACAATAAATAAGTGTTGACAGAAGAGTAAACATTCAAAAAGCGACTAGGAAATTGAAAACTTGGAATTGTTGAAAGGCTGCCTAACGAACGCTGGGTTGTTTACTTATTCTTCGGACTGATAGCTGTCATTGCTTTTCAAGTTTTCATAAAGCATACGGCAGTTATTGCTCGAAAGATACTTAAATATGCTCAAATGTCATCACGAGCAGTTTTTCATGTGGAAGGAATGTATTGTTCAGACTGTAAAAATGAAACAAACAAAAATAAGAGACGATATTTGGTGATTGGTTATTTGAATGAATAGAAGTTTTCTTCTTTTTATTACTTTTGATGTTTTAAAGCTACATTAAATGAATTTCTTAAAAACAGAAATAGCGACATTTCATTAGTAAATTTTGTTTCATATCGACTCCAGATCTTATTTTGGTGTCAAGGCAACCAAAATGAGTTTTATAAGCATAAACATCTGCGACCTCATTGTGGCGAAATCGGAATTTGCATGAGAAACTCCGCCTTCGGGTAATCCGTACATCAATATTAAATCAACAAACATGGTTATAAGTAGCAGTCCTAATATAACGGTATATTTACGCTTTGTAACGGTTGTTTTCATACAAATTTAATATTTTTATTAGATGATTACTCTTTCCTGAACGCCATGCCAAGTGCACCGTGAAGCTAAAACGTTAAAGTGTGTATGCACATGAAAATCTCGCATTTGCTGTGTTCTGTATAGCAACTATAATACTGTGACGTAGCACATACATGAACTGATTATGGTCTTCATTTGCATGTTAAAATTCGTATACGAACTTTAGTGTTACTGTGGGGTTTTCCGTTTAAAATCGTAATTTATGAACAATATTTGATGAGATTTACAACAATACTGTTAAAAAGGTTAATAAAACAGTAGAATGCTTGGTTTTTAGGACGACGACAAAATATTTTTACATATTTATTTAATGTAACTTTAAGTTATTTATCAATTTCAGCTATGTTTTTTTTTCTGAACAGCCTGACATTGTCAGAATTGTCAGCAAAAATAAAATTAAGGTACAACATGGGGAAATCTTAAGAAAGTAGTTTCCTCATTGAAAAGTGTGAAATATTTTTTTGATAATTTTCATTGTGAAATAATCAAATATATTTTTCTCAGATAAATCAGTAATCCACTGAATAGCATAAAATAAAGAATGATAATTATTTTAATGGTTAGTCGATAGTTGAGAAACAATTTCAAAATGACTGTATGTATAGCTTTTTGTATTATACAATAATATTGTATTGCTTTCATAAGTAAACATATGTTGATTATTTGTATACGTTCTTTTCTAATTATGCTAAATAAAAAACACTTAAAATAAAAAATCTAAGTTTAAAATTAATATGGTACAGTAATATCTCGTTTTAGCGTTAATATTCACTCTGACGATTTCAATATACACGTATAAATGAAGTTTTAGAATAGAAGCACTATTTTAAACTCTTATTTAAGATATCCCCCGTGCAATTAAATCGTAATTACTACCTAAGCTTGTTTAATTTCAGTGAATCATCATGACAGCTGATGACTGATTCCTGATCCCTTATGCCCTTCCCTGTTTTTGTTTGGGGTCCTCCTGGGCTCCTTGCCACTGGCTCTTGTTACTGGGTCGGGTGGGGGCTGCGTTCATCGAACGCCGCCTTTGCTTGATGATCTTGTTTATCATATTTCAAGTGTATTCAGTCGGCGAATCCAGTATGTCTTGCGTGATTTTCGTGTTACAGGATTGGCCGACTGAATACGCTTGAGCAATAAGAAATCAATAAAAGAGACTAATTTTAACACGGATTTTCGACAAACCTCCTTTTAATAATCAGGCGGTGCCGGGGAGGTCACTTTTCCCCGGTGCCTTGGAACGTCTTGATTACTTTCACTCTATTGAAAATTTCCACTATATTAAATATTCCACTGGTTGAAATTTGCATTTTCTTACATTATACTTTTAATAAACTAACACAAACTCCTTTATATGTGAAGTTTTATTTTTCATTTTTTTGTTAAAAAATTTTAATTCTAAGATTCGATATTTAATCTAGTTAAGCCATATTCTCCGCGGGGCTATATTTTCTTTTGTAAAGTATTACAATAATGACTATTCAATAACGGTCTTTTCATAATCGATGCAATTTTATCACCTTTTGTGCTTTATTGTGTGCACATTATACTGTATTGTGTACTTAAGGATGTAACAACACTTAAGTGAAATCTTAATATAATTGTATATGTTTACAACAATTTATAAACATCCAAGAACATGTTAAATATGTACTGCAAATGCCTATAGCCCTAAACACATTATATGTAATCATTAAAATATTTGCGTTCATTTCTTATTGAAACATTTGGCCTAGACTTTATAGAAAATTAATTTTAATAATCTCCCTTTATTTACATGAAATGTTAGTACGGTGATATATTTACAAATAATGCTTTTTGGAACTTACACTATAGACAAATCTTTATTTCAGCATCAAATTTATGATATAAAACCATAAAAATTGAGTTACAGGATCGTTTATATTATACGCTAAAATTGACATTATGAATTTAACATTGTTATGGGTAAAAAGGCGTCGGCAGTGGTGTTAAAATTGGTCCTGGAATTATACAGATTCTATACCGACATGGAATTAACGCATCATTTGTTTTAAAGGATTAAAAAACTTTTAAGGGCAGGTTCAGTGTACACCATATTCTGCTTTTGACCGTTAAAAAGTTACCATGACAATGTAAGCGACCTAGTTGTTCTGTATATTGTCTTACAATGGTGACCGTTTGTGCCTATGTATTTTAAAAACTTAAGCGTAGCGGTCTGGTTGTTAAGATCTCCACATCATATTAAAATTATTAACATTTGTGCTAAGTTGTTTGAGAAACATTTCATTATTGTAAAGGTTATGACAGGACACAAAATGTTGACTTTTTTTTGGACCTTTTAGAGTAACATTGACCTTAAAAGTAGCGACTTAATTGTTGCACGCTGCACATTTTCGCATAATTGTGATACTATGTGTCTAGCCTTTTTTTTTAAATATCACCAGACTTAGTTGAAAAGTCATGGAGCAGGCATTAAAATGTAACGGACGGTATTGCCAAAATCATCTTTCCTGTTATGGCACCATATGACCTTAATTGTATTGGTGCACCGTAAAGTCAAACCAAACAAAGATACTTTTTTCTGCAATTATAGATCTATCATTGTTGTTTTAAGTACAAAAAACAAAAAAAAAATTAAAAAAAAAAAAAATATATAATACATTTTGTGTAAAAATTACCCGCCCAAAAGCTATGAAACAAATGTTTTAGAAAATTTCCACAATTTGTCTTAAAAAATTTTTTTACATTTTTTACTGTATATTCATTTTGCAAAGCGAGGAAACGTTGTAAGATGTCGCCCTATTTCCTTAATGTAGGAAACCTGGTGAAAAGGGGCATTACAATCTTTGTTTGAAAGAAAAAAAAAATTTTTTAAAAATTTCATTTAAAAATAAAGTACTGTAATTGAGGGGAAAATAAGCAAATAGAAATGTAATATTGATAAAACAATAATTTGGATATTCTAATGAAACACTTTTTGGTTTGAGCACAGTTCTAAGTATGCACATTCATAATATTATGTTGAATAATTTTTTGCCCTGAAAAAATTATTATCTTCTATATATAAATTTTCTTGCAATATTGAATCATAATTATATCTCATGCTTAGTAACAACATTTATGAGTATTATTGCTTGGTGAGTTGTTTTCACGAATACTTGTTAATTAGTCCCCTACCGGTTTACCGGAGGGGACTTTAGGTTTACCCTCCGTCCGTCTGTCCGTCCGTCCGTCCGTCTGTCCGTCCGTCAGTCCGTCCGTCCACAAAACTGGATCCCGCGATAACACAAAAAGTACTGAAAATATTTTAATGAAACTTGATATATGGATAGATGGCAGTATGGAGATTATGCACGTCTTTTTCTTTTCTTCCTATGTTGAAAATTCTGGTTGCTATGGCAACAAATAGACTGAAAATAGGGCAAACTTTACACATAACCTGGATCCCGCAATAACGCAAAAAGTACTGAGAATTTTTTATGAAACTTTGATATTATGGATAGATGGCAGTATGGAGATTATGCACGTCTTTTTCTTATCTTCCTATGTTGAAAATTCTGGGTTGCTATGGCAACAAAATAGACTGAAAATATGGCAAATTTTACACATAACCTGGATCCAGTGATAACACAAAAAAGTACTGAAAATATGTTTATGAAACTTGACATATGGGTATATGGCAGTATGGAAATTATGCAACATCCTTTTCTTATCTTCCCTATGTTGAAATTCTGGTTGCTATGGCAACAAATAGACTGAATTTCAAGATTTCTGATTCTAGTTTTTAAGTTTTTTCACTATAAGTTCTTTATTTCTTAAGGTATTTTCTTCAAACTTTTAAATATAAGTTGCTTGTAATCAACCACATCATATGTGACAAGGTTTACAACTCTAGCACAAAATTTATCAGAATTACCTCCTTTGAACTTAAAATTTTCATGAAAAAACATTGTTTTTTTTTTAAATAACTTCTTTTTCTGAATGTATCTACTTTCAAACTTCATATAAATGTTTCTTATTATCACTCAACATTTGTGAGTGTTCAATACTCTAGCAAGACTATTTCCAGAATTATGCCCCTTTTGAACTTAGATTTTTTTTTTTTGAGAAATTGGTAATTTTTACTCCAACTTCTTCAATCATGATAGGATTTTTAATATGTTATATTTTGATAACAGGGATGTTTAAAAAATAACTTTAGAGTGTCCTTCAGTCCGTCTGTCTGTACATAAAAACTGTTTCCTGTGATCACTTTTAAAGAACTTTTTCAACAAATTTACTTAAAATAGGAACATAAGTGAATGGCCAATGGCCCTTCAGAATGTTGCTTGGGCTCTTACCGGTAGGGGACTTATGGATTGCTTGCAATACTATGATAATTGCTTGTTATTCATTGTATTATATTTCTTCCATTATATACCTTTTTACCTTAAATGTAGAAACGCCGTGTACTATCAACACAACGAACTAAACATGGGCAAAGTGCATCCCTTTTAGTATATGAATAAGATTTAATTGGGCATTATATATTATACAAGTGAAGAAAAAACCCGAGAGTAGCGAACAAAACGTGATATCAAACAATTGATTTTTCTGGGTAGTCATGGACAAGACTGTTCATTGAGCCTTAGATGAATAGAATTGATTGGTATATCATTTTTGCAATGATATGCAAATAATAAAAAAATGTGAGTCATTTTCATATTATGTAGTCTTCCAAATGTTTCATGCCAGGAAGGAAAAGTTAAATAAGTTGGCAGTGTATTTCTCGTATGTCACGAGAAATTTTACTTAGTACAAGACACATTTTATTTTAGACACTGTCCTGATTCGAGAAAAATGACTAAAGCTAAAAGAAAGGTAAAATAAACAGTGATATCGTATATTTTAATTTGATTAATCGATAATGCTAGTTTATATGACAACGCTTAAGTCTTTTTCGCGTTAACTGAAGTAGATTGAAGTATACTGTCCGTTGCAAAATCGTATCGTACATTAGGTTTACGAAGAACATTTAAAGCAAGTGCTAGAGAAGCAAAAATATAGCTAAAAATCTTACTCCACGAACCTAGTATCTAAATTAATTTTAATTCATAAATAAGCCACGTTGGATTGCAAAATGCTTTTTAAATTCAGCATGCTTTTGTCAATCCTAAACATTTATAATTTACTTCGATATGAGCAAATATTGTTCCCATAGAAACGATTTTTTTTGTGTGGCAAAAGTCAAATTAATGGAAGAAACTCATTATAGCAAGTAATTGGTCATTGCCAACGAAATAAGTAAAACGTCTGAACGTGACATATTAGATAAATAGGCTTGTAGTGAATGCACTGACATGTAAACACATCAGGAGAATATATGAAAGAAATGACAAGAACACATGACGTCATTTTATACTTAAAACAATACATGTCTATAAGAATAAAAAACACAAGATACATGTATATACATTATTTTGATAAGATATCAATTAAAGAAATGAAGCCGTTTATATGTTACTGCGACTGTTCATATTTTGATAGCCTAAGAAACGAAATAGGACTGTTTGAGAGCATTTGTTTTAACTCAATGCTTAATTGGTATTAGAAAAATGCGCACTTTTATTGTCAGGAAGTATTAACTTGCCCTTTGTGCAAACAATACTCTGTCGTTAGTTGTGGTATATAAGTAATAACACCCTGTGTGAAAATTGTCCTTACCAAAAAGCGTGAATCGATTGCTCATTTATTTCAATGCTAAATTATATATATATCTCTCGGGTACCGCGTCTTTGCCAATTCTGGTGTATTTGGAAAATAAGTAATTTGCGCACGAAATGCCATCATATATCAACTGTTTCCGCTATTTTAGTGAAAGTGTTCTTTTTGTATTTAGACGGAAATGATGAGAAACGTTACATTTCTAGTATAACTAAATTTCTTTCAAAAATATGACAAGTCATCAGTTTTCCACCTTGTGTTGGAAATATGTCTATATCCAAATCCATATTTACCAATTGATCTAATGTTTTCCCGTTTTGATTAGTGGACGTCATCTGCTGAAACTGCCGTGACGTTATTTCCGCGCTACTGAAACTAAAAAGGGCAATTAAATTTATTTAAAAACTGTTGACATAATTTTGGCTTTTTGTATAAAAACAAAATCGATCAGTGATCATATATGTCGCCTAATGATAGCAAATTGCATGTTGTAGCTACTTATAAGTAAGAGACACAATTTTAGCAGGTCAAACCGCTTTTTATTCAAGGGGCGCATCTTAGCTTTAGTCTTTTTACAGGAAAATCCGTTAAATATGTGCAAGTACTTGCAACGCCGATCTCAAACCGCTGTAGCTACTTTGCAGCATGTATCAGTTTCTATATAGCGTGCAACACAAAAATCATTAACATGGCAAAACACCTTTTAATTCAAGGGATACAAATCAGTTAAAATCATTCAAGTGGAAAACCATTTAAAATATTTGAGGTACCGATGAAACTTGTAAAGTTCCCTTGCAATTGCATAATATGTAAAAGAAGAGTAATCCGGACAATGTGTAAAAACGAAAATCATTAAAGTGCCATAACTAACTCTGACAAAATAATTGAACCGGAAAATGCCAATGATATGTACAACACGGCTTGTTATTTATCATTCATGTAAAATTTGGATGAAATTGTACCAAGTTTATGACGAGAAGTCCGGACAAGTTTTGTGATGGACGAACAACGATCTCTATCAGTCGCCGATACTCTAGCAGGAGACACACAAATTATGAATAATTATGCCCTGATACGTTAATTTGTATTATTATTTCAGATACAAAAAGATTTCTGTCGTCATTTGACACATTTGAAATACTGTTGTGAGGTAGGGATATCCTTTTTAGAGCATTCACTGTAAAGAAAGTGAATAATGCAAGTTGTTAACGTTTTGACAGTTAATGGTAAGTGAAATATTAGGATTTTTAAGTCATGTGCCTAAATGGACACAATACTCTACATTTCAAGAATTACCCTGGAATCAAAGTGCACTTCATTTGAGAACTTGTTTCTATTTTAAATCATTGTCCGTATCTGTGATGTTTCTTATTTCACGATTTCACCATTTTCATGTTTAATTATAAAAGTATGCAAAAGCCGGTACTAAGAAGCCTTGACGGTAGCTTGCAATAATCACCATTGTCCATGAAAAGAAACAAAAGAACCAAACCTGCAACATGTCCATTTGTTTCTTTGCATTTGCATTTTAAAGCAAATCTGCAACATTTGAAATAACTTTGCTCAACGATAAATTGAAAGAATTTTATTGAATATAGAAGGTCCTTTCTTAAAGAAAAATGTTTTGTTACGACATTTTGTATTCATAGTTTCTTATATACATATACATGTATGTTTTTTCTAACCCCTCCTCCCCTCCCCAGCACATACTGAAATGGTTGTTAGTTTATGTGTAACAGTGTCATCGGCATAGTCATGGCCAGTAGAACTGAACTGCTATGACATGTTTGAAATAATTTTGGTTTATGTAAAATATCAAATTAAATATAATATTAAGAATGTAAAAACATTTAAGAAAAGGATACAAATCTGGAAAAGTGTGATCCCTCGGAAGCATTAATCACAACAAATTTACATGGTTTGATTGAGTCTGCACATGGGGGATTATGAAAAAGTGTAACATCCCTCAAGCCCCACGCATCGGCTTGAGCGGTACTTAATATTTTTGCTTGAATCAATGATTCTGAAGGATAGGAAAAATAAAATATTTTAACACTGAATTCCGGGGCAACATTTACAGCTGCCACACATCTCTGCTGTTGTGAAAATTGATTTATACAAGACACATTCAAACACGAGGTAATGCATGCAAATATTAGAAGTTTATTTTTTTTCGTACAATATATTAAATTGATACAATTTATTATCCTATGAATAAATGGCAACGTTTTATTCATTTGCGTTCTATCATAATCTATTGATAAAATAGTATTTTTTTTTTATGGATGACACTATGCGGAATTTTTGTTCGACATTTTGATAAATCATTAGTAATAGTGTTATAAATTTCACCTGACAATTATTTGTCAATGATTAATAGATTGTAGGGAAACAATATACAACTGATAGGGTGAACGCCCTTCTATTTCTCGTTGTTATTGTAAACGTTGAGCCACTGATTAGACATCATTTACAGTTTACATCAACTTGTGTTCTTTTTTAATAATTCATTCTTTTTATTTCATGGCTGAATTCGAATTGTGGGTCATTACAATAGCCAAATTAAGGAGCTATATAGTACCGGAAAGTGGATCTGTAACACCCGCAATTAGCCAACATTACATTTTCGGCGCCATATACCCTAAATTGTGTTGGTGTGTCAAAAAATCAAACAAAAACAAATAAAAAATAATTGAAAATCAATTACTTTTTAAACAATGAAATAACGATTACGATGCGTTGACATATACTTTTACTGCGTTGAACATAACTCAAGTTATACGTTAACGCTTCTCTTTGTTGTTCAAGCAATATTTTAAATACATGTACTATTTTTACGATATGAAAAAATAAAGGTAAAGAAATTAATTACCTCACTACGTAAATTTATCATAAGATTAATTTTATTCGGACAGAACTGGTTTGTTTTTTTACTTATTTGGTTTTAACGGCACACGGACACACTGACATGCTGGTCAAATCTCACCGAGCACTGTAATACGCACAAAACATTTGTTTATATATATGTCAGGGGTCTCAGTGCCTCAAAGGACGGATGGACCCTGCTTAAGCCTAGAATACATACGTACATGCATACATGCAATAATGGAATGCATCATCTTTACAGCATTATTTTCTTAAAGGAAAAACAATCGTATGATGTCATAAAATTTTGCTTGGCTATATTTACAATTATAACCAAGAAAAACATATGTTAACATTAACATAACATAACACTTTACAATTAAACATTTTAAGTGACGTGATTTCCGTTGCTGCTATATATTTACACTATATAAATTGTAACAGTTGTCAAATTTTAAATTTTGATACAAAATTAATAATCATAATAGTTGGTGTTATACTACATATATGCTGTTTGCCTTTTGTTAATGTACCTTCTAAGTAATATTAATCAAGGCTTATTTTTCATCAGTTTTTGAGCTTAACAGGTGTCACTGTGAATTTGACATTCTTCAAAATAAATTTTTGGCCAAGGCAATTTCGTTGGATACATAATTAACATTTGGAAAATAAAATAGTGATGGCGACAACGCGATAGTATTATCGCACCATCGTATTATCGCCATCGCATTATAATACTGTCGCCATCGCACTGTCGCATGGTCGTACTGTCGTCATCATGTAATTGCATTGTCGCTATCGCATTGTCGTCATCGCACTGTCGTATTGTCGTCATCGGCCTAATGCGCTGTCGCCTTTTGGATTATAAAGTATAACAACGATTGCCCTAACGGTATTCCATAGTTTCACCCGATATAATGTGTTTGGTATAGTGATGGATAACAAACTTTACCATTACTGTCTATAGTATATTCTTAAATGTCCCTGCTTACGACATCTGATAGATTTCTATAATAGTTTTACTTAGCCAACAAGATCATTAAACTCTATTTATATTGCTTGTCTTTAGACTATGTTATCTGATGTATTTCTCTTACGTACAATTGTGTATATATTTTAAATTTAACAACGTATGACCGCGGACTAAAGCATTCTATTGCAAAGAACAATGGCTATTCAGTAACGATCTATCCGTCATCAATACAATTGTGTCGCCTTTCAATTTTGTCACCTGTCTTGCTGCAACTAACTTTCAGCTAAATCGACATTGATAGTACATAATACACATGCGAAGAGATTATCATATTAAACATTAACATGCATATATATTATACCGATATATTTTATGTCATTCGTTTTGCCTCGCCCGAAGATTTATGAGCGATACCCCTTCAGTACTACATGTAATTTGGTGCTTTCCTGGGTGAGCTAATATTTCATATAATCATGTGAAAATATGAAAAGTATGATATATAAAAACTTGCTTGTTTCTTTCATCGTTGCTGTGGCAAGATATCTAACTTTTATTCAAAACAGATAACATGTAAGTTGAAATAGTTATTAATATATGATGAGAACATATTTCTTTCTTTCTTTCTTTATTTTGACGGAGGATGGGGGTCGGGGTTACGTCGTCTCAATACTGCAATTAATATAGCGACTTTCCAGCTTAACTGAGTACCTCAGATGCGTCTACATGTATTATTCAAAGCACAAAGGGAAACGGTGGAGAATCGCCGACGTTCCGTTAGCCAGCTGGATAGATTCCTCACATGAACAAAATTATCATAAGTCACTTGCAGGAGGATTTAAGCCAACAGCAGTGAGGGGCCAATGGTTTGAAGATAAAGGCCTTGATTACTCGGCCACGATTAATGATAAAGCCAACCATTGTTGTATAAATCACACAGTGGTGATATTGTGTTAAAGTATCCTTAAAAAATGGTACGCCTTATCTAAACCCCGCCCTTGTGTCTTTCTACTGTACGTTGCTGAAGTGTTTGTTGTTTAACCGTTGACACTTAGTGGCTGTATTTTGCGGCAGCGTTCAGTGAAAGTCTCTTGTTAATCATTCGTTCCATAACAACGAGACTTTGTTTCAAAGTGTAACAACTTGGACCTGATGCGTTGCGTAGAATAATGGCGGCTTATTGCTCTTTTTCTAAATGTTTAAAAATTATATATATTACCGTCTTGGTTACTACATATTACTCTAAGTAGACACACGATAAAAACCTTTTAGATAGTCCCTGTTTCTACTCTTGAAGGATTTGTTCTCCCTGTTTCATAATTAATTGAGTATAGGTGTGACTCATTAAGTGAGTAAGTGAACAACTATAGATTGTTTACAACGACTCCCGAATACTCAAGTACGACAGGACAACTAAAAGAATGCTGAACATGATCTTGTGACGTCTTGTAATTACAGATAAAGATTGCCTTTGAATCAGATGAAACATGTCACATAATAACTCAGTATTCCGCCTTGCAATATGGACAAGAAGATAATATTGCCGTATTTTAAATTGTTTAAAAGTAGCAAAAATGTTTTTTGATCCAATGAGAGATAATTTTTCAGCATTTCTATTTCTTATATTTGATCTGATGTGTTTATTTGATATGGGAAAGGTAAATTATTCAATTAAGGTTACAACTATTCAAGGTAACAAATAATATATATCAAAATGATATTCAATATATTCATTTCAAACTTTTTAAGTAACAAGACATCGCCGAAATGATAAACCTTTAGTTGAAATATGATTTACAATTTGTTACAAGGGTTCAGATATGATAAAAAAATAAGAACTTAGGTAAACATTTAATAAGCTGTAAGAAGACAAAATAACGAGTTTTTTTTTGGCCAGATTGTCCGTGTATAATTTGTTTGGTGACGCCATCAAAACTACCCTGCAAGCTATGATATAGACTTTAATGAGGAATGAACCAGATGTACACGGAATAAAGCCGCAGATTCAATAATAAATTGGGAGTTCATATTTATTTACAAAACTATATTAATGCATAACCTGTCCCCTTTACAAGCAAACAAAAACTATAACAACTCAGTACATTGTTATCAGTACATGTAACCAGTAATGCGCTTACAGCTGTAACAACGTCATTAGCGATTATGTCGAAACCAGTCAAAGGTTTTAGAGTATTTCCCGCTGCACGAAATACAAAGTCGCTGTTTATGAACACATTTGGTGAATAATAATATAGAATCATTATGCTGAAAGATTATAGATGCAAATCTACGTAAATGTGATACCAACTCTAAATCATGATCGAGATATCGTACCCATCTTAAATTTCAAGGCGTCAAACATTTTGATATACATTGTATTTCTTTATGCATAAATGTTAAAAAAATACAAATGCGCGAGTGCGTGATAAATTTAAATATTAAACAAAACAAAAATTCCATGTATTAAGATATGAAAGTCCTTATATGTACATATGTATGTATGACAAAATTGTCAATAAAGATTGTCCGGAGTACCGGATTGATTGGTAGGTTGAGTACTTGCGCATAATACACAAGTTTCATGTTATTGCCTTTGAAATAAAAATGTGTTGTCTTTATTTTGTTTTGCCAACTACACAGAAGTTTCTCTGGACTAATAACCACAAACTACTGGTGCAATTTTATTAAAACTTATGGTAAATTATCAATACAATGTCTAATTGTGCATCTTATCAACATTTTAGGGTTCATTGATTTTTGTCAGAGTTTTGGCTATTTAGTGGTTTTGATTGTAAAATTTGTCCGGACTACTCCTGTTATACTACGACTGCAATTTCAATGAAACTTTACAAGATTATTTGATGGCTCAAACACTTGTGCAGATTACAAAGGTTGTTAGGTTGAATTATATTTTGCCAAGTTATGGTTATCATGAGGCGACACATGTGATCACTGATCTTTTTTCAATGTACAATTATAATTTTAAAAAATGTGAGATATTTTATGAAAAATATTTGAATTCAGTATTTTAATTATCTAGTTTGTTTATAAGAGAGTCTTTCCTTAAAGGATTTGATAAAATATTTTACCAGCCTATATAATATGAAAGATAATTAATCTATACAATTAATCATTTTGGCCTTGTTCTATATCAGTATGGTATTTACTAAATTCTAATGTAATGATACGTTAAAATAAAAAATAAATAAATGTGTCTGAGACATATGCACCTATTTTAGACTTAAAGTTGATAAAATGTCGTTATTATAGTATGTGAAAAGTGTCAAGTTAGAGTCAATAGAAATATTTAGGTAGCACGCCTCCAAAAGCAACACGAGGGCTATGATAGCCTCGTTCACAAAAAGTTTGGTCAACATGATCAAGACTTTCTTATCAGGATATTCCTTTTTGAACAAACCAAAAGGATCTGGGCAAGTTTTGTAAATATTTCCGAATGATCACCGCTGTACACTTCAATTACAATCTACCAAATGGTTTTGGGGAATCTGTCGTTTTAAGGCTTTTTTCGCTTTTCTATTGAAATCTCTAGATAGTAGCCAGTTTGTTTAGAAAACCTTAATAATTTTAGTAAATCACAACAAAACAATCTTTTCTGCTGCGTTTTATCAAAATGTAGCCAAACACTGAGGAGGGGATATCATTTATAGCATTTCGTTTTATATGCCTGTTATTTATCTTGTTCAACATATCGAAATCTATGATAAACTGGTGAGATAAGATAATTAACATAAAACTTCAAGTAAACGATAAATACTTGTCAAGCTGGGTTACGTATGAAAATGTATTATTTCTACAATATTTCTGTGTGACAATTGATTTCGAACATTCTGAATAATTGTTATTCGTCTCACTGGTAGTCGATCAATTGTGGAGATAGTGGTACTTAAGGAAAGCTGATAAGTGGACTATCGGCAAAAGTGTTACCTTTTTATCTTTGGACACTGACGCAGTAGTTCATGCATATAAGAAAGATGATTCAGTCAACGTAGTCACGTTAAAACAGTGATAGTATAAAAATTCGGGACTCTCGGAATCCCTGATCGTACATTCAAGTTAGTTTACGTGTAGACATTTTATAATTAAAATCATATTTAATAATATATTTAAATTAATAGACGGGTATTTGCAAATATGGTGTAATAAGACGTAATAAATCATATTTTTTAACATGTATTGCCACAAATTACGACAATTATCAATACCAAAGCAATTAACCTTTTTCTCAGTATGCTTAATTTAATTGCGGACTTTGACGTCCCTGAAATACTTTTTACAACAACACTTTTTGCTTGCTTTCGTTCATAAAATCTTTTTCATTTTAGACATGTCACCGTGCATTTGTCTATCAGATTTGAAGCATATTGTGTTTCGACGCAGATCATTTTCCATCATTGCCGTGAATATATATATATGAATACATGCAAAGTAAATGACTGCACACGACATACATATAGAGTACGAGATGGTGGTAACTGGTAATAGGACTGACATCATGCTTTCATAATGACGTCACAGTTAACATATGCTTAAAGTTAACATGCGCTTGTCGTCAAAACTTTTCCAACCTTGCACAACATTTAATGACACGGATTCCAATAACTTATGAAAGATTGAGTTGTTCAATCTTTACATAATGTCCCAAATCAATGAAAGAAAGTAAAAAGATAAAGCTTTGAACAGTGCAGTTATTACAATTTTACGTTAGGTAGTTTTTAACAAGATCTTTTTTGTAATAGTTTTGTTAAACTCGTTTTTGTTTTAAAATTGAGTTATTTTGCTTTCAACTAATGAAATTTAAGAGGATATGTCTATATTTATGACATCAGCTTTCTCGTTTTTAGCATTTCGTTTAATGGCTTTTTAGCTTTTTTCAGCTATTAGATTATCTTGAAAATAATCTAGAAATTTAGAACTGTTACAAGACATTTTCAAAATTGAAAATTAGAATAATTGTCTTGGGATATAAATCGTGTCAAGATAATTCTATTTGAAGTAATATTTCCTTTTCGTGAATGTTTTAGTACTATACATGTATCAACTTTTTTCTAAATGTTTTATTAAATTAGATTTTATATATTTACGCAAGATGTATTTTCATATGGCGGTGTTGTAAACATGTTTCGTAACAAACCACATGTTTCGAAACAAACCATAAATAAAATGCATTTTTTTTGCAAAGGGTATATGATTGAACATGTTTATAGACTATGTAAATTATCTTACCTGAGCGTGATTAAAATATGTGTCTCCTGTCATTCTATCTAACATATGAATATACTGAACAATACATTGGTTGTTCTTATATATGCTTAGATGCTAATCTAAACGGGGATGTTAATCTAAATCAGTCTTAAAGATAATATATCGTATATCATTGGCTGTAGCTGTGTCTGTTTTTATTTTTTCTTAACACTAATACTTCTATGTCATATAAATGCCTTAGTCAATGTGCATGAAATTTATATAACACAGTTATTAAAAGGCGTTCGCATACATTTTGGGCATGCTTATAATGATGTAACTTCATAATCTGATATAACTGCTAGATTATTTAATCTTCAGAATTTATAAAATATTTTATTGTCGACATAAATCAATGTGTCAATAAAATTAAATGCAAAATTAAATTTAAAAAAAAATGATTTTGTGAAGCATGATATCAAAATTAATTATAATAATATTATGATCATAATGTTTGTTGTGTGCATTTTTCAAACACTCTCTTTCAGTGTTATCAAGTGTGATATACTGTTGTAAGTGATTCATTAAATGCATGTTTGTATTTGATATGAAACTTCTATCTTTGTTAATGTCTTCCTGAATGTGACTAGTTAACAATAATGATATATATCAACACTGATTTCTACTCGAGATAAGATACCATATATGGAAAATTTCTGTTTGTACCATAATATCTTTTAACTTACACATCTTTAATTAAACTGCCATTTGCATTTCCTGGAATAAATAAATTAATTCCAAGAATTCGTCATTAAGTGACAACAAACCGATCAGTGTTGGAAAAAAATCAGGTTTTGCAAGACATGTCTGGCGTTTAAAGGTAGGTGTCATAGCAAAATGACAAGAACATGTTTATTTCTCACGTAGATGTTTATAATGGTAGGCAATAGGGATTATTATTTTAAAGAGTTATTGTAATGCGAAACTGTTTTTATCATTATCTTTGGCATATGAGATTACACTTAATATATTTAGAACTGAGTGTTTCGTGTTCTCAATATAGAAATATTCAATTACCATTTATAGAAGATTCCAAGTGGATTTATTAAATTTCTACGCATAAAGAGCTATTTCAAAGAGAAAAAAAGATGATTGCTTGTTTAAATCAGATTATTCTTTGTCGACAGTCTGTGGCAAAGACTTAATTGAACACTGATTATGTTGTGTATCCATTTCTTTATCATCGTTCTTAAAGGCAATTCGTTCTCTGATTAACAATAAATCACTCTTGTTTATTAGTTTTAAACATCAATAAAAAATTAAAATGATATTGCAATACGGTAACATTAGAAAAATATGAAAATTAATAGATAATAAAAACATGTTGACCATTAAATTTATCAGCCAGTTATTGTCCTAATTATTTTTTCTTCATGGTCAAGCAGCTCTTTCAAACATTCTAAATAATCTATTGCACCTCTTATTTCTTTTCAAATGCGCTTCTTTTCGGACCAATTTGATCACCTCTCCATGATGAAGACGGCAAACAAAAACCTTTAATTGAAGAATTTTCGGAAGGTAACCTAACAATCCGAACAATATAATTCCGGTCTTTAGTTAAAATGTTTGCTCTTATTTTGTTTTGTGAACACCAAAACAAGCTTAGGATCATGTGAGCCTAAATATCGGATCAGCTTATCTTTATATTGATTTTTTTAGTGAACATGGGGTCCTGGATTTTCAAATTTCTTCAAATGCAAATGTATTCAAGATTTAAACTCTTCCATTCGACATTGATACAATATTTCCTACGAAGTAACTTTACAGGATGACAGATGTGTCTTGACCAAATGATACTTATAATTTATATATCAACGAATAATCATGAATTTGCTGAAGGATTTATTTATGATTAATATAGGAAAAATGTTGTTGATTGCCTGTGGTATGTTATATTTATAAAAATGACACAACCATACAATCAGAAATGTTTGAGAAAATTATTACTGCGCCTGATAAATGACCTGTTTTTCGAACTTTATTTTTAAAGACTGATGTAGCGTTGGTTTATATATGATACAGATTACTCAGATTTCAGGTGTTTAACAAATCTGCGGATGTTTCAAATTTTTTAATTTTACCAGTTCATGTTAAATGTTGAATTCTGCTTAAGTCGGTGCTAGGGTGCGTGGACGGTAGTTTGCACTTGGCAGGACCGTCCGTGAACTGGCTAAATCAAACATAGCCTGCAATATTTTCAATTGTGCCGTGTCGGGCTTTCTTTAGGGATTTTTATTTATCTCCTATTTCAAAGTAGACCACTGCTTATGAATTTCCGTAACTTTGAAGAGTATTGAAATAGTCTAGAATCACTTTTCAACTGCGTTGAAACTGAGGGGCGTGGGTACAAACCCCAGAAGGGACAACTTTTTTTCTTTCTTTCTTTCTTTCTTTCTTTCTTTCTTTCTTTTTGTGTTTGACTTTATTATATAATTATTGAATGTGTTTATTTGCTAAATAATGCCATATTTAATAGCAAATATGATACGAGATATTTGCAAAGTTTAATTAAATAAAAACTGATCGGTAAAAGTATTTTACATTTTGCAAAATTAACCAATATACTTTAACAAAAAAATAGGCAAACTTTGAAAAAGCCCTCATTGTTGTAAAATTAGGGGATATTTTGAACTACTTTTTTTAATTTTTGGAAATGGTCTAATAAGTGTTTTGAGTGGGTTAGTAAGGGCAACATTTTATGCATATTTATAAACATTTTCTTTAGAAACAATCATTTTGCTCGTGTTAATTGTTACCTTAATCTTTTTATTTATTTATCAACAATGAGCAATAGTAATACGTATTTCATAATGATAATATTATAGATTATTGAGATTTTTCTCATTTTTGAAAAAGCCATTCTAATAGCAAATTTTAATTATGTTCAGAAAAATGTCCATAACTCATAAACCACACGATAAATCTTAATTGAATTTTGCTGCATGTGACCTTTCAGGCACATAACTGTTCTTTGTTGTCAATTTTACAGTTTCTTATAGTGTCCATTAGCATTGGTCTAACTTAATAGTTATACAGTATACACCCTCAATTAAGATTGAACCAAAATGTATATATAGTACATGGAGTTGAAAACGGTAGTTGTGAATGTAGAATAAATGCTTCCAAAATACTTGTCGGAAAGAATATGCTTATTTATTATATACTTATAAATTAAATACATTAAATATTGAGAAATATTAATTAAATAAAATGCGTATTTTCCATTTCCGTATTTTCACTGTAAAAAAATTATTTTTCACTGCAGTGAATCATATTTTCCGTATTTTCACTGGTGTTTTGCCGGACTACTTTCTATTAAATTCTGCCAATACGCAAAATTTAAGGGAAATTCTTTCAAATTTTAATGTAAAAAAGAAAAATGTATATAATAAACAGAAAATTCAAGTTTTTTTCTTGTGGCATGGAAATTATCATTTTTCACTCGTGGCTATCGCCATTCATGAAATATTTATTTTCATACCACTCGATGAAAATAAATAATGTATCTATAGAAAAAACTTGAATATCCTCTATATATTGTCGGAAAGAATATGCTTGTATACTTTCTAATGAACGAAAACCAAGCGCATATACGAAGGAGATTAAAAACAAAATCATAAAATATGATCAACAAGATCAACAAGGAAAGGCGGCGTTCAATGAACGCAGATTAAATCCTTTCAGAAAATAGCAACAAAATATTGTGTTCCAAAATAGTTTATTTCTTTACTTGTAATACACAAGTGTGTTATATAATAAATCATTTTATGTTACAACTCGTTCGAGAATCCACTCTAAAGTAACAGTAAATTTAGCTTAATACCTTTTAAATATCATAATCATATGTTTATAGTCAAATTATGTCTCAAACACCGAAGACAGCTCTTGTTTATACTCAGTAGACATTTCAAAATGAGATTATTGTTAATCTTTCTTATATGGCGCATCACAGGCCTATGGAACCTTAGAAAAATACATGTATACCAGAATTTAACAATTAATATCAGTTTAAAAATTATATTCTTAATTGACTCATTTAATATATAAAATGAAAATATTGGAAATATCGTGTTTCTAATAGACAAATTAATTTTCTTTTTGTTAAGATATTTTATCCGCTTCACGCTGAAAAGTAATATTTTATAGCATTAACTAGTAATATTGTAAAAACTGTATTTTACTACCATACAAAATACTTAATCACTATATAACTATGCTTATTTCCAACAAAATAATAAAACAGAAATACAACCAAATATAAACAAATAAACAAAAACAAAAAAAAAAAAAAACAAAAAAAAAACGAATCAGCTTCATTCATTTAATTTCTTGAAACCGTAACATACAAACAAAATTAGAATGGAAAAATATATCATTTTTAAGACATAATGGGCCTTTTATAAATAAATAAAGCACATCACAATATTTATGTATGGGAAATATGTCATTAAAGTGTATGCGACTAATCTACTTCAATACCTTACTTGTTTTCTTGTGCCATCATGATAAATATTTAAGAAAAGTGACTTCGTTCACCTTTTCAAGCCACAAATGGGTATACATTTTATTGAAATTACTTTACATGTACATATATAATATAACATCAAAAGTTTTGATAGACTGATATCAATATAAATCATCTTATTATAATGTCGTAAATGAAAAATAATCAAATTAGTTGTAGATTATACATCTATATATCCACTGCCAGTTGTTAAAGCTATGAAACATATGTAAAGATACATTCTTAAGAATGTATTGCTTAATGTCTAAAATCTTATTTAGAATTGCTGCATTTTTCTTTATTTTTTATAGTTTTTTATGACTAGTTCTATGATTTTCTATGCTAACGAGCACAAATTATACTTAAATTGATTGACATGCTATGTTAGATTGTTAGATTAAGATCGCACATTGTTGAAACCTTAGAAAAGCAGTAAAAAGAATTAAAAAAAAAATTTGCATCAAGGCTTGTTAGGGAGAAATGCAACTCTACAAAAGTAACCGTGTATTTTGACAAAGACAAAAGCTATTTTGACACGATTACATCAAACGAAACATGTTTCTTTCCTCTAAATTTGGACTTGTTAAATAAGATCCTACTGTATTCAATAAGATTATTTTGTACGAATAAGTTGAATTCTTTATGAATAAAAGAAATTTTTAAAATTGCAATTTGAACCTTAAATGCATAGTTTGTGATATCCTTTTTTAATATTCTCTGAGCAATTTTAATGCATAGCTCTATCTGCGGAAAAATGGCATTCTTATCTAATCAACATCTTTCATCCCAAATAAGACATCTGTTTTCATGTTTTTAGTTTAGCTCGGCCATATTGTATTATACAATCTAATTTGCCCATGCGACTGCGTGTATCAAGCGACTTTTGTCTTAAGCGACCACTTTGAATTTTCCTGATCATTTTCTCTCTATATATTTAATGATTCAATTCAATTCAAATTTTATTGCATTTTTCGACAAAACTTTGCCTTTGGCAATACATACAAAACATACATAAATCACTTGAAATATGACATACATTCAATACAAATATACAATGTTCACATAAAATGCAGAAACATATCGAATTTACAATTCTTGCATTGTTTCTAAAACACTAGATCTTAATGCGAATGCTTTATCTAAAAATTTACATAGTTGCAATATTCTACTTTTATTTCCTGATGACATAATAGAATAGAACTTGTTTAAAGTTGGAAAAGATACATGTTTTATAAAAGATTTTCTCAGTTCTAAATATATAAGGGACAACATAATAAGAAGTGGTATTCTGATTCAACATTTTTATACGTACACAATCGATTATTTCTATCCGTTCTATTATACCTCCCTGTTTCTATTTCTAAGGAATGAGAACATAATCTAAAACATGATAATTGTTTACGTAAATTGTCATTTTTTACAAAATTAAGATATTCCTCGAAACAAAACTGTGTTTTATATTTCTTAAAGTAGTCAAGCTTTGGCATATTATCTATACAGTCGTGCCACTGTTGTAAAAATTGATCTCTTATTCTCTGCTTAAATAACATATTATAATTGACATTAACTGCATAGTCGTAAACAATGTATGGGAAACCCATATCAGTAATAACAGAATGAACGCGTTTAGTCCAACAGTTACCATTCCCATTAATGCATTGGTCTAAATAAATATGGTATATAGGCGCCTGCTGACGGTTAACGATTTTATTCCAAAATTTCAAAGCTCTTTCCTTACATAGAACAGACAAAGGAAATTTACCTATTTCCCCATAGATAGCACAATTTGGGGTCTGTCTTTTGACACCTAAAACATATTTATAAAATCTTATCTGTAGTTTATCAATATCTTTCAGCTTATATATACCCCAAACCTCTGACCCGTATAATAAGATTGGAGCTACCATTCTTTCAAATAAGTATAATTTTGTTTTAACATCGAATTTAACTCTATCAAAGAGTGCGAGAAGATTGTGGTAAGCTCTTAGACCTTGATCTGATAGTGCTTTCACAGCTTCAACAAAACTACCTGTGTAAGAAAATTTCACTCCTAAATATGTAAAACTATCTACTTTTTCAACCAATTGACCATTTATAAATATATTAAAATTATGGACTGACTTACGTTTTTCAAATACACATATTTTAGTTTTATTAACATTTATCTTCAAACCCCATTTACATGAATATTCAAAAACATTATCAACTTGTGCCTGCAAGCTTGCAGGGTCAGTTGTAAACAACACAATATCATCCGCAAAAAGTAACAAATATTTAGATAAAAGGTTTAGGTCGTTGTTAGACATTTTGTTAAGATCTATACACTGATCAATATCATTAAGGAATAAAATAAACAGCAAGGGAGATAATGGCTCGCCTTGTTTTAAGCCTAGAGGTACCTCAAAAAAATCTGAAAAATTTGATTTAGAATCAATTTTGACACAAGATAATACAGAAGAGTAAATGGATTTTAACATAGTAACCATTTTACAGCTCACGCCATTTTCAATCAATTTAATCCACAATGCATCTCTTACAACAGTATCAAACGCCTTTTCATAATCTATGAAAATACAATGAATCAAGCGAATTTTGCTCAACGTGACCAGCGACCGTCAATTAATCAGCTATTTGAGAACAATCTTTGCATTTAACGACGTTTTTTACTTGTCAAATAATTGTGCTTTTAGAGAACGCTGCCTCGTAATGTCACAAAAGCCAACAATCAAAACATAACATATAAATGTGTGAAAAACCCTATTTCCCGTATGCAAATGAAGTAAAGTATAAACTTAATAATATCGATTAAACAATGCAAGGTTCTGCCCCTACAGAGATGGTGTATAAGCTTCATGCATTGAACTGACTATGAACTTGATCAGCAATTAAATTAATCATTTCTAATGAAAAAAAAGAGAACAGAAAACATATTCACTTATTAGAGTTTTTGAGTTGGAGACAAGGAAAAACAACGGAGAATTCTGGAAAAAATGTCAAAAATATACGTTATGGATCAAAACTGTTTCGTCAATAAATATCAAAAAGTAAATTTTTTACATTAGCATCCATTAAGGTTATCGGAGCGTTATAATAATTAAACATTTATATAAATGGAGTTGAAAACAATTCCACCGCAAAAGAAAGATGTCAATTATAAACTTTGACTTTTTCTTTTATCTTTAGATTATATTTAAGGCATTAATGAAATAAGCTCAAAGCCATAGAAATTCATTACTGAATCGAGCCATGACCTTTGAAATTCAATTTGTTCTAAAGCTTGTTATACCGACATGAAGTAAGGATATCCTTATGTTTGAATTCAATCAATTACCGTTGTCACTTAAGGGCACACCACAAGTTATTTTCAAAAATGTATTTATCACAGATGTCTTAAAATAGAATCGGATGATACATTTAAGTTTGTTAGGTTACGCTTATATTAAGAAATGTTGATTTCAATCAATGAATCCAATTTTTAGTTTACAGTCGTAAACATTTGATTTTATGAGCAAATTATTTCATTGGACTGCAATAAATTCAAATACTTTTTATGCTGGCTATTTTATTTAACACAAAACGTCACATTTACATATAATATGAATAGGGGATATTCAAGTTGTTTCTAGAAATATAGGATTTATTTTCATTTGTATCAGATAAATAATTTTTATATCATGAGATGAAAATAAATCCTGTATAAATTACAAACAAAACTTGAATTTTCTGTTTATTATAATATATATACTTTTTTCCTTTTTTTTGCCTAACAATTCCAATAACTTCCTGTAATTGCGTGTATGGGGTGAACCGCACAGAAAGTCCGGCAAGACACAAATGAAAATACGGAAATGGAAGGTATACATTTTATTTCATAAGTTTTTTTCAATATTTCATTTATAAGTTATGAGTATATAATAAATAACAATTACAATACATTCATTGACTTAAACAATGTTTGCCTGTTTCATTGAAGCAAGCACACTCACACACTCGTTGCAGTATAAACTTTTATCTATTATAGTAAAGTAATGATGAACAAAGGGCAGCAAATATTTTGTTTCGCACGTGGTAAAAACAATTGCAGATTTTGTTTTAAGAAAATACCAACTTCTGATACAATGTTTTTTTTTAAATTCAAATCAGACATATTCAGTAAGAATAACATAGTTTTCAAAAGGTTGTAAATTTTTTACAAAAGGATGAGCATTGTATATCTTTAAAAACGTATAAGATGTTTGTTCAGTAACATACATACGTACTTAGTCTAGCATTTTCTAAATAATGAATATTTCTCGAAATTATGTCGTCTGTTTCATTTATTATTGTTTAGTGCACCTACGTTTTTCAACTTGGCTATTCAAATAACAGAGAGAGCTATTTACGAAACAGAGTGTCGGCGTCAGTAACGGCGTCGAAGATACACGTTTGTTAAGTGTCTTTGTGCAATTTGGTATCTTAAAAACTACTAGGAGCGGGTAGAAGCTTCAAAAGGTATTGTCTATGACTTCCTGACACGTCCCTTAACTCTAAGTACACATTTTAAGGGTAGTGTCCATTTTATTACTGCCATCTATTGTGAAAAGTTGGGCACGCTTGTACAATCTTTAACGAAACGATTTAAGTTATGAATAAACGGAACAAACTAAGAAGATAAAGCTATTGCTATTTAAAGTAGTAGTTAACAATATCTACTTTGTAATATTTCTTTTAAACTTCTTTTTGTTTTAAATTTTAGTTATTTTGCCTACAAAGGACATTTTAGAGGATTGTGTATATATCTGTGATTACCTTTCTCGAGTTTTTAGCATTTCGTTTAATGGTATTTTAAGCAATCAGTTATTAGATTATTTTGAAAATAAACTAGACTTAGACATTTTCAAAATTTTAAGTAAGAATAATTGTCTCGGGTTTAAATTTTATTAACGTAATTCTATTTGGAGTAATTTCATTACTTTTTTCTGTTAATGTATAAATGAAAGTACGCTTTATAAATGTTTTGTTAAATTATATTTTATAGATTTGGGGGAAATGAGTTTTCATGTGGTGGTGTTGGAAGCTTGTATTTTGTTGCTGGGTCGTATTGGGGTTGCGTTCATTGAACGCCGCCTTTCCTTTTAGATCTTGTTTATTATATTTTGTAACAAATGAGAAATAAAACGCATCTTTTTTTGCAAAAGAAGATATGAACATTATTATAGTACAATGAAAAATGTTTACTTTAACATTGAAAAGTAATTCTTCGCATACAATGGAAAGGTAATCATTTATTTTTTATTCTATTTTTAAATGGGAAACATTAAGATCAGATAAATCTGTTTACAGATATTTAAGGCTTAACACAGTCCAAATTGTTATTATTAGTCATTATTAAAAGGCAATGCTGTTGTTACTTCATAATAATGTTGTTACTTCATAATCTGAAATCAGTTGAAAGTCTGTTAATAACTGGCAGCTTATTCCTCGTTAAAAATCATCAGAATATAACCTAAAGTCGAAATTATTCAATGTTTTAATGAAATTAGATAAATTTCTATGTAAAGCATTTAAAGTAAAAGCTGTGCATTAAAAAATGCACGATATTTTGTTGCCCAAAATCAAAAGATAATCACGCACGCATCTATAGTCCAGTTGTCAATTCTCAGAACTCTCCAACTCTGTTCCTTGTCAAACATCAAAAATTAAAATACCTGCAATCTAAGATTTAACCAGCTCTTTTTATAACCGTGTACTAACGGTTATACCGTTTACTGTTTAGGTTTATTATGTTCTTAACATTTATTACGTTAACGTTTATTTAACAATTATAGTGGCCAGTTATATACCAATGTGGGCAATCACAAACAAACAATCAATAAACAAAGAAACAACCAAAAAAGAAAAAAAAAAAAAAAAAAAAAAAAAAAAAAACTTCGGGCGAGGCGATATTTCTCCGTTACAACTTATAGTCTGATATAGTCATAAGAAATACACGTGTCTACTTATATGTTTAGTGAATATATTTTATTAAATTCAACACGTAAAATCAGTTAATAACGTTAAAATCATAATATCAGAAGTTAACTCATGCATCTAATTAATGCAAAATTGAATTTAAATACATTTTTGATTTTGTGTAGCATGATGTCAAAATCAATAATAATGATATAATAATTATAATGTGTGTTGTAAGCATTTTTCAAACTTGTTCGTTCAGTGTTATGTAAGTGTAATGCTGTTGAGAGTGATTCATTTAAGGCATGCATGTGTTTGATATGAAACTTCTATCTTTCTTTATGTCTTCCTGAATGCGACTTGTTAACAATGTTCATATATATCAACACCGATTTCTACTGGAGATAAGATACCATATATGGAAAAGTTCTGTTTCTACCTTAATTTGTTTTAACTTACACATCTTTGATTAAACTGCCACTTGCATTTCCTAGAATAAATAAATCTATTCCAAGAATTCGTCATTAAGCGACAACACACCGATCAGGTTTTGCAAGACATGTCTGACTTTTAAAGGTAGGTGACATAGCGAAATGACAAGAAATTGTTTATTTTTACGTAAATGTTTATAATGGTAGGCGGATTATTAATTTAAAGTGTTATTGTAATGCGAAACTATTTTTATTCATTATCTTTGGCACATAAGATTACACTTAATATATTCAGAACTAAGTGTTTTGTGTTCTTAATATAGAAAACATTTAATAACCATTTATAGATTAAACCTAGTGGACTTATCAAAAGCCCCTTATTAAGAGCCTTTTCAAAGACAAAACATGTGATTGCTTTTTTTAAAATCAGGTTAGCCTTTGTTCGACAGTATGTAGCAAAGACTTAATTGAACACTGATCATGTTGTATGAATGTTGAGAGCATTCATTTTTTTTTATCATCGTTTTTAAAGGTAATACGTTCTCTGATTAACAATAAATTAGATATCACTCGTGTTTAAAGTTTTAAACATCAATGAAAAATAAAAGTGATATGACAATACGGTAACAATAGAAAATATGAAAATTAAATAGACAGTAAAAAACATCTTGCTCATCAAATTTGTCAGTCAGTTGTTGTTATAATTAATCAATTTCTTTAATGGTCAAGCAGCTCTTTCAAACATTCTAAATAGACTGTCGCACCTCTTACTTCTTTTCAACGGACTCCACCGCTCCATGATGAGGACGACAAACAAAAACTGTAAATGAAGAGTGTTTCTATTTTTTTTGAGAACACAAAAAACGCTCGGATCATGTCAGCCAAAATGTCAGATCAGCTTACATGAGCTTTTTTTTTCGTGAACATGGAGTCCTATAATTGTATATACTTTCACATGCAAATATGATTTCAAGGTTGAAACTCTTCCATCCGACACCAATTCAATATTTCCTTCGAAGTTACTTAACCAGAAGGCATAAGTGTCTAGACCATATGATACTCTTAATTTATATATCACCTTCTAATCATGAATTTGCTGCAGGATAAATTTTATGAAGAATATGGACAAAAAGTAGTTAATTGCCTTTGGTATAATATATTTATAAATGACACTACCATACATTCAAAAATATTTAAGAACATTCGCCACATACATGATCTGTTGTGTCGAATTCTTTTTTTACGGACTTGTTAATGTTGGTTTAGAAATAATACAGAAGTACTCAAATTTAAGGCGTTTAAATGGTATATATGTATTGCCTGGAGTTGAAAATAATAAATTGTTTGAAATTAAAATATATGTTTGTTTCAAAAATAAATTTGTTTTTAGAGAAACAGGCTTGTATATTTTCGTATGAACGAATAGCCTAGCGCGTATACGACGGGAGAAATTGGTAAACGGTTAAATCTAAATCTTTACATAAAATAACATCATTTTTTTCCTGAAATAGTTTATTTCTTGACGTGTACTAATCATGTGTGTTAAATATTAGAAACATTTTATGTTACAACTAATTCGAGTATATACTCTAAAGTTACATCCAATTTAGCTTTACACCATTTAAATATTATCATTATTATATGTTTATGTTCAAATTATGTCTCAATCACCGAAGTCTGCGCTTGGCATTTCACAATGAGATTATTTTTAATCTCTTAACAATTCTTATCAGGCATATCACAGGCGTATTGAATCAAAAAAGGGACAAAACCATACTGTGCGTTTAGAATAATTTTATAGTGACGCGGTGGTCAAAACCACTATAACGGTGTTAAACAGTTATTATATTGTGTTTAATCAGGCTTGCCATATAAATTAAAATATCGACAAATTTACCATATGTCGGTGTAACGCAGTAGGTAAAGTTGTCTTACATATCAATACAAGACAGCCGGGTTCGATCCTAAACAATTATGTATACTTATCAATCGAGTAGGAATATCTTTTTTTCTTGTAAAGATTATTAGTGCTGTGTTATTTTCTGTTTAGTTATCATTTCACTTTTGTTTTTAAATGTTGCTATATTTAGCAAGTTGGTGCAACCTGATACGGAATGCATACATGTACATAAATTGTTTCAACTATAGTTAAGTTAGCACGAAAAACTTGTGCACTGCAAAAGTACTATGACTACTATATATTACACACTACACAGGATCCGATATATCTAAATTATTCGTTATAATAACAAAACTGCCTTTATATTCCGTTTCTTTTGCATCTAATGTAAAAAGAAAAAAATTAGGGAAAGAAAAAATAAAAAAAGATAAGAAAAATTGTGAGGCTCGAACTCATGATAAAACTTATTTTATATTGCATTCTATGGTCTTAACCAACTTTGCCATCGAGACATTTCAAATTCTATTTCTTATCTTGAATCATATTCACTTCTAAATACCCTGTTTTACCTATTCAGACAAAGGGTGTAAACTTTTGTGTACACAAAAAATGCAACGTCACTCTCACATTATCATAGCGACGCAGTATATATCAGAATTTAACATTAAATTACAGTTTAGAAATTATGTATTTGATTGATGTGTGTATTTGAATGGAAGTTTTAAGGAAATAATACGAAAATACTTGAAATATCATATTTCTTACAAAAACATTTTGTTAAGACATTATATCCACGTTTAAATGTTAAAATTATTTTCCTATTCTTCACGCTTAAAAATAACACTTTAGTACATTAAATAATGTAATGTCAATAATTAAGTGTTTTCATAATTGCCTTGTTATTAAGCTGAAGACTTTAATATAAGCCTGAGGCCAAACGATTGGTTTTCAATTTTTATTATTATTAATATACACCGTTAATTTTGGCATAAATGTTTTCAAATAATTATTCTGTTGTTACAGTACACCGTATTCAAACAGTGCATTTTGCAAGAATGATTTGATTTCTTTAAAAATGAATGTTAAATTACAGTGAAAAATCCTTAATAGTTTATCATATCATTACTTTATATTTTCTAAGCAATTTTATGATATAGCTCTAACTTAAAAAAAATTTTGTCATTATTATATCGATCTAATCAACATCTTTCATCTGAAATGAGACGTCTCTTTTCATGTTTTACTCTAAGTTATGAGTTTAGTTCGGCAATATTATGCCTTCAAATTGTGTTTTAAGTAGAAATGAAATTAGTTCAAAGCCACAGATATTCATTACTGAAATTCAATTTGTTCAAAAGCTTGTTATAGCGACATAGAGTAATGATATCCTTTTGTTTGAATTTAATCAATTACCGTTGCTTTTGTAAGGTACACTGCAAGTTCATTTTAAAAAGATTAAAGAAGATGTCTTGAAATAGATTTTTTTAATGATACACTTAACTTTGTGTTTGTTAACGCTTATGCTTAGATATGTAGATTTCAATGATCAATGAATCCGACTTTTTGGCTAACAGTCGTATACATTTGATGTTATGAGGTAATCATTTCATTTAAATGCAATAAATATTAATACTTTTTATGATGGTTATTTATTTAACAAAAAAAACGCATTCTCTACATATAATTTGAATTATATATCAAGAGAATATTCAAGTTGCTTCTATTTATGCAGGAATTATTTTCATCGAACTGTATAAAATATGATAATTCTCATACTAAGAAATGAAAATAAATCTTGTATTTATAAACAAAACTTGGATTTTCTGCTTATCATATATTTTTTCAATTTGTTTGACATTACGATTTCATGGACTTTCTTTAATTGTGTGTATTGGAATAACCGCAATGGCAGTAGTAGTCAGTAGTTGTATGTTTTATACCACTGAAAAATAAAACAAAACATAAAATACATTGAAAATAGCAAAAAGCGTTAACTTGTGCTCAAAGTTAACTTGTACTCTTCGTCAAAACTTTTCCGACCTTGCACAACCGTTATTTACTCGATTCCAATAAGTTATGAAGTGTTGAGTAAATCAATTATTTTCATAATAATCCAAAGCAATGCAACAAAGTAAGAAGATAATTCTTAGGTAAGCCCAGATATTGCAGTCAAACGTAGTACTTAACAAGATCTACTTTGTAATAGTTTTGTTAAACTTCTTTTTTGCTTCAAATTTACTTATTTTGCCTACAAATAAGAACACGTTAGAGGATATGTGTATATTTATGTGATCAACTTTTTCATTTTTTAGCATTTCGTTTGACGTTTTTAGACATCCAGTTAATAGATTACTTTGAAAAAGTATAGAATTTAGTAATATTACTAGTCATTTTCAAAATTGAAAGTTAGGATAATTGTCTCGGGGTTTAAATTTTATCAATATAATTCTATTTGATGTAATATTATTACTTTTTACGTTAATGTGATAGTAATTCAAATGTATTTGCTTTTTCTATATCTTTTATTAAATTATACCGGTATTCTCTAGTTTTACGGGTAATGTATTTTCATCTGGCGGTGTTGGAAACATGTTTTGTAACAAACAATAAATAAAACGCTTTTTTGTAAAATAAAAAAGATATGAACATTTTTAAAAGTATGTAAAATAACATACTATAAGATTGAAAGATAATCGTCACAAACACTAGACAAGAGGGCCATGATGGCCCTGAGGTCGCTCACCTGTATTTAGGCCCCCCGGAGCGGGGCTAGTTTAAACCCCAGGGCTTTTATTTGAACAAACTTGGAAGACACTCATTAGAAGATGTTTCATGATGTTTTTACTACACACATATAATGAAAAACAATGACCCCCCCCCCTTTAGCAGGGCCAATTTTAACCCAATGGCTTTTATTTGAACAAACTTGGTAGACACCCACAAAAAATGTTTCCTGCAATCTAACCTCTAGCTCATTGGGTTTTTTAAAAGAAGATTTTTTAAGTTTTTACTATACACATATAGTTAAAAACAATGACACCTCTGGGGCGGGGTCAGTTTAAACCCCAGGGCTGTTATTTGAACAAACTGTGTAGACACTTACTAGAAGATGTTTCATGCTTAATATCTAAACTCTAGCTATTTGGGTTCTTTCAAAGAGGATTTTTTAAGTTTTTACTATAATTATGCATATAGGGAAAATCAATGACCCCCTGGGGCGGGGCCAATTTTGACCCCAGGGCTGTTATTTGAACAAACTTGGTAGAAACTCATTAGAAGATGTTTCATGCTAAATATCTTAGCTCTAGCTCTACTATGGGTTCTTTAAAAGAAGTTTTTTTAAGTTTTTACTATATGCATATAGGGAAAATCAATGACCCCCCGGGGGGCGGGCCAATTTTGACCCCAGGGCTTTTATTTGAACAAACTTTGTAGACATCAAATAGAACATGTTTCATGCTAAATATCTTAGCTCTAGCTCTTTGGGTTCTTTAAAAGAAGAATTTTTAAGTTTTTACAATATGCATATAGGGAAAATCAATGACCCCCTGGGGCGGTGCCAATTTTGATCCCAGGGCTTTTATTTGAACAAACTTGGTAGACACTTACTAGATGATGTTTCATGCTAAATATCTTAGCTCTAGCTCCAGTGGTTCTTTAAAAGAAGAATGTTTAAGTTTTTTCTATATGTATATAGGGAAAATCAATGACCCCCTGGGGCGGGGCCAATTTTGACCCCAGGGCTTTTATTTGAACAAACTTGGTAGACACTTACTAGATGATGTTTCATGCTAAATATCTTAGCTCTAGCTCCATTGGTTCTTTAAAAGAAGAATTTTTAAGTTTTCACTATATGTATATAGGGAAAATCAATGACCCCCTGGGGCGGGGCCAATTTTGACCCCAGGGCTTTTATTTGAACAAACTTGGTAGACACTTACTAGATGATGTTTCATGCTAAATATCTTAGCTCTAGCTCTATTGGTTCTTTAAAAGAAGATTTTTTAAGTTTTCACTATATGTATATAGGGAAAATCAATGACCCCCTGGGGCGGGGCCAATTTTGACCCCAGGGCTTTTATTTGAACAAACTTGGTAGACACTTACTAGAAGATGTTTCATGCCAAATATCTAATCTCTAGCTCTTTGAGTTTTTTAAAAGAAGATATTTAAAGTTTTTTCTTTTGGTTGCCATGGCAACCAGAGTTCTGCATGGAATTAAATTCTTTGAACAATTTTTAAAGGTGACCACCAAAGAAACATTCCTGTGAAGTTTGGATGAAATTGGCTTAGTGGTTTATGAGGAGATGTCATTTAAAGTAAAAGTTTATGGACGACGGACGGACGGACGACGGACGGACGGACGGACGCCGGACGAAAAGCGATCACAAAAGCCCACCCTGTCACTTTGTGATAGGTGAGCTAAAAACGGATCATTTTTAATAACCTTATAATAAATTGGGATTTATCAAGATGTGATCAATTTGTTTGCATTTTTAAGGCTAAATATAGTCGTATTTGATTTCGAGTTAGATATCTGCTTTCCGTCATTCTATCAAACATTATGATAAACTTATCAATAGATTTGTTGTACTAAACTATATTTAGATGTTTATCTCAACCTAGATGTCATCTAACCCAATTTTTGAAATAATGTATTCCATTGGTTAAAGATGTGTCCTTTTATTCCTTTCTTAACACTACTATTTCCTTGTTTTTAAACGACTTTGTTAATGTGCATAATATTTATTTAACACGATTATTAAAAGTCATTCACATAGATTTTTTTAACTTGCTTATAATTCAGTTACTTCATTATCTGAAATGACTTAAAAGTCAATAATTGCTAGCTTATTTAATATTTTAACATTCCTTGTTAAAGATTCTCAGAATTTATAAAGTATTTTAATGTCGAAATTAATCAATGTTTTAATAAAATTATATAAATATCTATGTTAAGACGTTTCTGATTAAAGTTAAAACTGAGCTTGATTCTAACAATTTTTGATCATTTGTAGTCCATTATCAAAAGATTATGTTGACTTTTTTGTTCACTTGTTAAAGCATTAACTTTGATACAGTTAGCCTATGAAATATGTGTACAAACATGAATTAATATCTTGTCAATGAGCTAAAGTTCTCAAATCATGCTATTATTCAAACCATGTGAGGTTTAAGTACATGTACGCCGCTATGAATTAATACTTAAATGGCTTTATTTTCGTCTGTACAATAAATAGATGAAAATATCCGGAAGATAATCACATCATGTACGCTTCGCTCAGTAGGAAGATCATCGGTGTCCATTTTCAGAACTTTCTGACCCAGTTCCTTGTCAAATATTGATCGAACAAACCTACATTCTAAGATGTAACTTACTCAATTAATGACCTTGTACTAACCGTTGTTAAGGTTTAAAAATATTGCGTTAAATTATACTGTGGGCGCGGTAAGGCCACTAATGTTTCAATGCGCCGTTAGAAAAGAAAAGAAAGAAAAAACTTCGGGAGAAGCGACATTTTTCCGTTACAACAAATATCGAGTCTTATAGTCATAAGTAATGCATAATACCTTATATGTTTAGTGAATATATATTTTTATCAGAAATAGCCTGATGTTTCCTTTTCTTACAATACTTCATATTACTTGAAATCACAATCGGATGTTCACAAAGAATATTCATTTGATAACTTTTCAAACTTTTTTAACATAATATCAGAAGTAAACTTCAAATTCAACAAATTAATGAAAATTCAATTTCTAATATTTCTTATTACGAATTTCAATTTTGTTTAGCATGATACCAAACTAATTATAATAATGTTATTATTTGTGTTGTCTGAGTTTTTCAAACTCTTATTTTTCAGTGTTATCAAGTGTAAACCTGATGAGAGTGATTCATTTAAGGCATGTATGTGTTTGATATGAAACTACTATCTTTGTTAATGTCTTCCTGAATGTGACTAGTTAAAATGTTGATACATATCAACACTGATTTCTACTCGAGATAAGATACCATATATATGGAAAATTTCTGTTTGTACCTTAATATGTTTTAACTTACACGTCCTTAATTAAAATGCCTTGTTGCATTTCCTAGAATATATAAATTTATTCCAAGAATTCTTCATTTAGCGCCAACATTTCGGTCACATTAAAAATAAATAAATAAAAGTATTACGTTTTGCAATCGCATGTCTGTCGTTTAAAGATATGTCATAGCGAGATGACAATAATTGGTTTGTTTCTCACGTAGATGTTAATAATGATAGTCAAAATACAGACAATTGAAATTTTATTGTAATATCTGTGGTACATAACATTACACTGAATATATACAGAAACGAAAGTGTGTTAAATTTGTTTTCTCAATATAGAAATATTTCAATACTATAAGAAGATCAATCCTATTGGATTTATTAATAATCCCGTAACAAGAGTTATTTCATAGAAAAATAATAGAATGTTTATAATCAGGTTATTCTTTATCGATTGTTTGTAGCAAAGACTTGATTGAAATTTTATCATAAGACGACAAACAAAAAACCTGTAATTGAAGAGTCTTCGAGAGAAAAATACATACAATTAGATTTTGATTTTTGGTTAAAATAATTGGGCTTTTTTCTGTTTTATTTTCTTTTGTGGACAAAAAACACTCGGATAATGTCAGTAAAAATGTCAGATCAGTATCATCATATTTCTCTTCTTAGTGAACGTGGAGTCCTAGAATTTTATATCACTTCATATGTAAATGTGATTTCAAGGATAAAACTCATCCATCCGACATTTGATACAATATTATCTACGTATATACTTTACCAGGAGGCAGATGTGTCTAGACCAAATGATACTCCTAATTCATATATCAACTTATAATCATGCATTTGCTGCAGGATGAATTTATGAAGAATATGGAAAAAAATGTTGTTGATTGCCTTTGGTATATTATTTTTATAAAATGACACTACCATACATTCAGAAATATTTGAAATCGCCTGATACATGACCTGTTGTGTCGAATTCTATATTTACGGACTTATATGGCGTAAGTTTAGAAATAATACAAGTGCGTTAAAATCTCAGGCGTTTAAAGCTATATATGTATTGCCTGGAGTTGGCAACAGTATTTTTTTAATTTAAAATAAATGTTTTAACGGTAGAATAATTGCAAAATGTTTAAATTTCTTCATACAATAGCAACAAAATACTTTGTTTCGGAATATTTTATTTCTGTACGTGCACTATTCATGGTGATAAAATAATAGAGACATTTTATGTTACAACTTGCTCGAGAATCCACTTTAAAGTAACAGTAAATATATTTTTATACCATTTAAATATCACCATCATATGCCTATGTTCAAATTATGTCTAAAACACCGAGGACTGCGCTCGTTTATAAGATTAAGATATGAGATTAATTTTAATTTCATCAACTCCCCTTATTTCACGGCTTTCGAAGATTTACGGCCATCTTTGTGACCAGGAGAGTCTCGGACTCGTTTCTGCGCATGCATGACAGTGGGAAAATTTTTACTAAGGAGAAATTACCTTGACCTTGTAAACATTAACAAAAATCACGCGGTTTAAACAGGTAAGAACCTTCAAAACTTATTTTCAATGTAAAACTTACCTATTTCTATATTTTCAAATTTCTATTACTTGAAAAAAATCCATTTTTAATGCAAAATTGGCTGAAATCCAAAAAAAAGAAACATTCGTCTTCTTCATAGTAACCTTCCATATATGAAATTACCCGCCATCTGTCAAAAAGGCCAGGAATATTTTTATTGTAAAATTTCCAGTCCTTTAATTTAAATGATTTTTTTAAATTTTAAGCTTAGCCCACAGTCAATGAAGAAAAAGTACAGACTATACTCACCAACAGCACTGATTATTGCTCACAAATATGTTTGAGAAGATGGTGTATCTGTCCTCAGGGCATCTAAAATGTATTGTGTGCCAGAAAACACATTAAGGGCAAAGTTGTTCCAGAAAAAAAAATTGTTATGGGCTCAGTACCTTTGTTTATTCAGCTTGGAGAGGCTTATCTTGTTAAACTTTTTCAGACTATAGCTGATTATGGGTATGGATACACATGCCAAGAATGTATTGATATTGCAACAGAATATGCTGTTCTCCTAGGCAAAAGTAACAAGTCTTAATCCTTATCATTTCAGTGGTTGGAGAGTTTCAGAAGTATGTGGCCTGAAATGAAGAAGTTGAATCCTACATTTTTAGAATATGCATGTGCCAAGATGACTAAGGTGTTCATTGTCATGGAATATTTTGATAATCTTGAAAATTGTTTAAAGAAACATGACCTGTTAAATAAGCCTCATCCTACTATTCAACGTTGATGAAAAGGGCCTTTCATTTGACCACACACGTCCCTCTGTTCTTGCCAGATCATCCTCCTCCTGCAGTGACATCAGGGAAAGGAAAGACAGTCACAATTATTGGTTGTGGAAGTGCAAGTGGTTATGTTTTGCCACCATACCTTGTCTTCCCTGGTAAGAGACTGGTGGGCCAGTGTGATGGTGTTAAGAATCGAAAACAATGTTTACATTGGACCTATCTCTGTTTTTGCACTGATGTTAGAGTGGTCAGAAGAGGAGATTAGTTCTTCCGTTCATATTGTAAAGAGGAGTGAAACAGTAAAAGCATTCAAATGAATCACCAGATACATAAGTTATACTGCTTTTTTTAAATAATGTTGACAAATGTTCTGTAGTGTGGGACATGTCAGTCTCTTACCACCAGAAACATTTCATTCAACAAAAAAGCATAATTCAATTTCAATGTTTACTGTCTTTAAACACCAGATATATTTGCAAAATGAAGCAAAAATTTTAATGAAACCCCTTCTTTATCTCTGATTGTTTTAATAATATCAATTTAATTTTATTTTGCAACATACTTTCTTTTTTAAATAATGTTGGTAAATGTTCTGTAGTGTGTGTGGAACATGTCAGTCTCTAACCACCAGAAACATTTCATTCATTCAATTTTGAAGTTTTAGGTAGCACCTAATTTCATATTACTATCTGTTAAATGTGATAATACACCTATTTTAATTAAATGTTCACTTTGGACAAAGAAGTCACCAAAACCAATAATTAAACATAGGTGTCGCCTAATTGAACTTTTTTTTTGCAAGAACTATGGGATTACGTCACATCCACGAATGGCGGGAAATGAAACGAAATGGCCGCCTTTCATTGATAAATATAAACAAAATGTGACATTGACACTTGTTGAAGGAATATTCGTGAGGATTATGAGGAAATAAATTTGTTTAGCAGGTAAATGACATATATTTTCTACTTGTTGACCTTTTATTGTTTTTTACGCCGGAGAATGCTTAGCGTCGCGAATCAACGCTAATAGAGGATATTTTTACTTTTCTTATCAGGCATAACACAGGCGTATGGAATATTCTTTTTTTTAAAGAAAGACATGTAAATCAGAATTTAACAGTACATTTCAGTCTTACAAATATGTATTTGGTTGATGTTATTAACACATGTCGCAATGAAATAATATGAAAATCCTTGAAAAATCATGTTTTGAACAAACATATTTTGTTTTTGTTAAGACATTTAGTCCGCTTTTAACATTGTTGTCCTATTCTTCAGGCTGAAAAGTAATGTGAGTGTACAGTTAAGATCATAATTTCTAATTTTGTCATAAATGTTTTCAAATTATTATTATTTCTGTTGTTACACTTAAACAATCACTAACACACGTGACACTTTGCTACCCGTACAGGTATTTTTTATTTCAGCTTAAAGTTGTTTTGTTTAAATATTGTGTAATCATGTTTTAAGAACGGACTGAAGATTCCTCTGTTTTATTGGACTTATATAAAAGTTTCATCGTTATGCAGCCTTTGGAGCATCACCAGTAGAACGTTTTATGCTGAAGCAGGAGAACGTTCTCTTTATTTACGTCGAAACAAGCTGAACCCTAAATATGCAAGTATCGTCATGGGGTAAAAAACGTTAGAAAAGTGATTTTGAAACCAAAGTACAGCGAAATGTATGTTAAAAAACACAGAAAATTAATCCATTAGTAGGCCTTCGACTTAAAATGAGTTCAGAAAACATAAAGATATTCCTCCATGGATTTACAAAATTGCCAGAAGTTAAAGGGAGACACAGGCAAACATTTTATTTCTTCGTTTTGAATTTTTCATTCTTAAATCTGTAAATGTCCTCAAACTGAATACACTAGACAGTCACAGGAACAAAACTTTCCTCCTTTTAACGAATAAAATGGTGGTTTCCTGACTTGGCCCACGTGAGCCAGGTTAGGGCATTGAGATTTCACATTAGTTGTCAAGTTAACTCTTAAAACGTTAAAGAACAGGCCAAATGAATGATTTAGGTTTGTTTCAAACAATATCTACAATATATGCAATTGTAACTTCCAGGGTTTGTTCAAAACACATGACTTGTTTTAAAACTAATCGGTGATTCTGTCAGTGGCTAAATTTCGTTCAACATATAAAGTTATATTTACGCTTCAAACCCAAAATATATAGAATGTATATAGAAATTCATGCGGGGACTTTTACACATGTATTTTAGCGTAGTTTGAGTACATAAGATAATTTTGATTTTTTGTCATTAATTTACCTGAATATTCCATTAACATTACAAAGGTCATCTAATTTTCTTAAAATTTTCAGAAAAAAAATCAAATTCAAAGAAGAACACGAAGATTTTATCGAATTTACACAAACGGCTCAAAGAAAATACAGGCGTTTTTGAAAATTAATTAATATCTTGGCTAATGCATCCATATTTACTGCTGAAGCGAAAATCATTAATCTAGAATTGTTATACATTTTATAGCATAAAGGTAATATTTTATTTTGAGATTCACTCTTCGTATTCTAATCAATTAAAAATCGGATGTTCGAAAATATGATTATTAAAACCACCTTTTGCAATTTCATGATATTTTGAACCAATAAGTATCTCTAAAAAACACACTCGGCCGAAATAAAACTGGTTATCTTGCATATGTTAGTTTTTAGTTTTCCATGCAAGTTCAAATAAAAATGTTGACAAAGCTTGTATTAGAATGACATTATATTTTCTTATAGGGAAATTAGTCTTGAAAAATGAAACACTTTTTAAGATGTTGTGTTTCATCGGTAGGCAATAATTGTTATAAATACTTGATTTATATGCAAAAGTATATATAACATTATATCAATTAAAGCTACATTAAAAAAATATGTAAACGTTTTCAATAGTTCCGTTAACATTCTTAACATTATTGTTGTAAATCTCATTAAAATTTGTTCATAAGTTATGATTTTAAATGAAAAACCCACGGTAACACTAAAGTTTGTATACGAATTTTAACATGCAAATGAAGACTAGAATAATTAGCTCATGTATGCGCTACGTCACATTGTAACCATGTGGATCATAGCAAATAGGAGATATTCTTGTGCAAAGAAACGTTTACCGTTTTAGTTTCACGGTACAAAAAGTAATCATCTCATGACAATATTGCATTTGTTTAAAAACTCCGTAATATGATGCGGAAATATACCGTTACATTCGGACTGCTTCTTAAAAATGTTTGTTGATTTTCTATTGATGTACGGATAACACAAAGGCGAAGTTTCTCATGCAAATAGAAATTGTACTTCTGATTTCGCCACAATGAGGCTGTAGATTCATGGCTAATAAAACTCAGTTTGGTTGTCTAGACACCGGTATAAAAACAGAACGGGAATCGATATGTATGAAACATATTTCATTAACGAAATGAAGCTATTTCTTTTTTATGAAATTTATCTAATGTAGCTTTAAACACATCAATACTCATATAATACAATGTAATATTTTAGACACTTATTGAACATCATAAGCTTAATGTACCTGGTAAGTTCTAATATTATTCTCGTAATTGTGGACAATACTTAAATCTGTAAACAAAGTGATCCCTCGGAAGCATTAATCACAACACAATTACATGAAAATGGCATACTCGATATGATTGAATCTGTACATGGGGGATACTGATAATCTCTATGTTATCATATTCATAAAGGGCGAGGTGTTTACAATGGAAAAGCTTTCTTTACAATTGACCTTTACAAACAAAGTAAACCTATTTACAAAATACAGACATTTGGACATTGATTTTTGTTTAATCTCAATTTTTATGTGTTCATCAAAAACACTCTTTTAATAGATAATAAAAATACCTTACCAATTCAATGACAAATTTTATAACCATAAAAATAATTAAAAGATTTAAGTTTAGCCAATATAAAACATTATTAAGCGTGATATTTCAATGATTATATCAATCACTTCATTTTTATACAATGTACATTTTTATTTGCCTACTTAGATTGACGCATATTTAAATTCAAAATTAATATGATAATTGTCATGACATATATGTCGCTCTCATTTTTTAGTAGTCCCCTACCGGGACATTAGGTTTACCCTCCGTCCGTCCGCCTGTCCGTCCGACCGTCCGTCAGTCTGTCTATCAGTCAGTAAGTCCGTCCGCCCGCCAGCACGCCCGCCCGTCCGTCCGTCCACAAAACTGGACCCCGCGATAACTTATAAAGTACTGAAAATATTTTTATGAAAATTGATATATGAATAGATGGCAGTATGGATTTTATGCAAGTCTTTTTCATTTCTTCCTATATAAGTTCTGGTTGCTATGGCAACAAAAAGACTGAATTTCAAGATTTCTGATTCCAGTGTTAACGCATTTTCACTATAACTTCTTTATTTCTTAAAATATTTACTTCAAACTTTAAATATTGATTTCTGGTCATCAACCCCATCATATGTGACTAGGTTTATAACTCTAGCACAAAAATTATCAGAATCACCTCCCTTGAACTTAGAATTTTCATGAAAAAATGTTGGTTTTTTTAAATAACTTCTTTATGTCTTAATGTATCTGCTTCAAACTGCATATGTATGTTTCGTATTATCACTCAACATATGTGAGAAGGTACAATACTCTAGCAAGACTATTTTCAGAATGATGCCCTTTTGAACCTTTTTCTTCTTCATTCCTTATAGGATTTACTTCAAACTCACACATTATAATAATAAAACAAGGTCTATTAATCTAGAATCCATATTTCCAGAATTATCTCCTCCTTAAACTTTGAAAAGATCTTATTCATTCTTTAATTTTCTTATTTCTTCATGGATTTCAAATTTAAAATAAACATTCATTATCAACACCTACATTATATTTTTTTTTTAATTTTCATCTTGTTACTGATATTTGAAAATTGGCAAGTTAATAAAAACGTGTAAATCGTGGACCTGGATACGCCCGTGTGACCATTACATGACAGCGGATCCCATGACGGTGACGAAAATATACTGCGTTAAAAATATCTGTCATAACATATTGCTGTTATGAAAATATGAACGATACATATTTACAAATACATAGTTCATCAAAGACAAGGTGTCTATTACATATTGGATAAGAAAAATGAAACAGCATTTGCTTTGTACTGACGAACATTTAAACGGTATAATTGTATCATTCGAAATTATGTAAACTACATGTAGTTATCATATGTAATCGATTATTCGTCAGGGATATTTCTCATATTCAAAATACGTATATTGCGTTATTTTTTACTGTCTTTGACAATACATGTAATTCCATGTCATATTTTAATGTTAAATTAATGCGACAAAAGAAAACACCTCCTTACATAAAAGGACCTATTTTATCTATGCGAAATGGAATGCTTTTTAAACAAATGTTAAATAAATGTTTCTGTTGACGGTAAGTATTATTATCGTTTTCTAAAATGTCTACTTTCAAGATACAAATGTCACTTTTTACAATGCACCCTTTTAACACAACCTTCCCTGCAATTTAAGAAATTGTACGAAAATTATATGGTTAGCAAGATATCAAAAGTGCCTCATCAATTGTAATGAAGCGTAGACCAGTTGCCGTATTTCGTGAATTGAAGCAAGTTACAATAAACGTTCATACATGTCAAATAAATAAAAGTTATAAAGACAGGACATAACGAAAGGCAATGCTAAGATGTTTATGGTTTTAGTTAAACAAAATACATAAAGTAAATAAACTCACATTTAATACTTTACTTTGCGTCAAACAATGATACATCGTTTCGATTTTGCTCAATTTGTAAGAAAATTTGTATTTAAGCACTTCAGAACTTAGTTACAAACACTTTTGATTGTTCTTATATTGATCGAAAAAACAAAACGTATATAGAAAATGTATAACGTAATATCAATCCCAATGCGTTTACTCCATTTTTAGAGTTTGAGATTGGGATTGAATGCATACATTTGAATATATTCCCTGTTAATATTCAATACAGAACGTTATTTTCATTGACTTTTTTTGGTTGGTTTATCGTCGAATTTAGCACATTTTGGTCATATTTCGGCGTTCGGTCCGACACTTCAGTTTGCCAAAAATTAACATATTGTCTCAAGTAATCAACAGGCTCTACTACTTTCTGATTTTTCAGCAGATTTAGGAAGTGACAATTAGACTCAATGTCCGAGCTCATTGTCACAAAGACATTTCACCTCTTCTGATATCGATTACTGACGCAGACATATTTATAGTAATTATTCCGGATAATTGTACTTGCTTTGTTACTTGGTTCGAAAAATAGATATAATATAATATGATATGATATGATATGATATGATATGATATGATAAGGCATGGTATGGTATGGTATGGTATGTCACACACACACACACACACACACACACGCACACGCACACGCACACGCACACACACACACACACACACACACATTAATGATAAAAGTATGGTTTCCTGAAATTGTGATATTTATTCTACTTGTGACTAAGCCTAATACATTATAATTCCTGCGTGATCGTAAGAGGCGACATAAGGGGTTCGAATTACTGGCATATGTACATATCTTAGCTCAAGCTGGTAAGGTGATATTGACCCCTGCTGTTGCTTTTACTTTGTAACTATCAACGTAAGCCAAACTCATCTATTTCTTATGAATACATAAGTTAAACAAATCTTGTTTTGTCAGCAATATCATATTTTCAATTAATAATGTACAATGATATCATATTTGTGTATTTAATGTTGTTTTTAAAATGTTTACTTTATATACTTATATATTGTATTAAGCTCACATACGCCTCAATAAAGTGATTGACAACTCACTTACAGACAGACAGACAGACAGACTGTCTAATTGTATGACTTAATCATTTACTCACCTGCTCATTGCGTTTTACTCTATTCTGACAATATACATAATATCTAAAAAGTCTGTTGTGATAATAATTAATATTTTTATATTTGATATTCAAAATTCTAAAAAATAACTCAAGTGTAAAATGAATGTTTGCTTTTGGTATAAAAAGGTTAACACTTTTGGTCCAAGTCCTCATGGAATCCTGTTAAGTAGACATTTGGTATTTTTATGCGTTTGTGTGATATAAGTAATTGATATTCAGGCTGATATAATAAGTAATATTTGAAGAAAAGACATCAAAGCAATCGTGAACATAAAGCATTACAAACATGACATCAGCGCTATATGTTTTGTGTCATATTACATCAGACGGCAAATGTATATCGTTCCAGATTAAAGACGATGAATCTTTAAAGGCCATTTTGCTTCAGAAATAAATCATATTTAAAAAAAGACATCAGAGCTATCGTGCACATAAACTATTTTACTAATAAAAGTGATATATGGTATGTATCATGTTATAGCAGACGGCTGATGAATATAGTTAAATATATATGCCTGAAAAAAATATTTCTGGGCAATTCGTTTTATTTCTGGAAACCGTAACATGACGCCAACATTGAAAAGCTTATTATAAAAATAAAAACATTTTTGAGGCATAATTTGTCTTTAACAATGAGTTAAGCACATCTTAAACATCGCTAAAATATTTCATAAAAATGTTTGCAACTAACTTAATTCAATAGCGTACTTGTTTTCTTGTGCCATCATAATAAATTTTTAAGAAAATGGATTTCGTATTTTTTCATCTTTTTTAACTTTTTTAATTTTTTTTTAAATCTTCTTCATGCCCGTGCTACATTATTTTTCATTTATATATATAAAATGACATCAAATTTTTTGATAGAATGGTCTGACTTATTTAAAATTTTCTTAAATCTGTTCTAAAATAGCATTATATTTTTAATGTTTTAGACTTTGTGACTAGTTGTGATTTTCAACGCTAATGAACCTACATTATACTTTTATAGATTAACATGCTATGTTAGATTAAGAAAACAACGTTGTTTAAGCCATAGAAAAGCAGTAAAAAATATAAAAATCAATCTTTTAAATCCAATTTGCACGAAGGCTTGTTAGGAAAAAATGCAACCTTACAAAAATAACCTTGTATTTTAACAAAGACAAAACTTATTTTGACACGATGATATCAAACTAAACATGATGGCTTTCTCTTCAATTAGACTTGTTAAATAAAATCATGCCGTATTCAAACAGTTCATTTTGCACGAATGATTAGAATTCTTCAAAAATAAATGTTTATGTGCAATAGTTAATAGTTTATCATATCATTACTTTATATTTTCTCAGCAATTATTTGATATAGCGTTATCTGCGAATTTTTTTGATTATCATATCGATTATCAATATCTTTCATCTAAAATAAGACGTATCTTTTCGTGTTGTTACTCTTAATTACGAGTTAAATGATATTTTTAGCATATTTTTAGCATAAATGATATTACATGTAGTTCAAAGCCATAGAAATTCATTACTGAAATTCAATTTGTTCTTAAGCTTGTTATACTGACATAAAGTAAGTATGTTTGAATTAAATCAATTGCCGTTGTCATTTTAAGGTATTCTACAAGTTCATTCAAGGGTCTTAAGATAGAATCGGAAGATACATTAAAGAAAATGTTTGTTAACGCTTATTAGTCGCCAGTAGAAACCGGCGACTATATTTGTAACAGTTTAATATTATACCTATGGTAGGAGAAGCCCTTAAAATCTGAAAATAAAAGCATATCAATTATTGAACAATTAAAGACCACAATCATTTTTCAGCAATCTCAAAAATTCAAACATATGATAACTTTGCTCAATAAATGAAATATACACATATTGACATCTTAAAAAGCAACATAACAATGTTCATAAAATTAATCAATAATGTATCCGTAACGATCAATCTTTGAATTTAGAGATACTCTTACTTTTTTATGTGTCCAGCGTTGCTATTTTATGTTATATTTCATTATTTTATCTTATTGATAAACAAATGCTCCCTGTTCTTTTGTAAGAATCACGTGACTACACGTTGTTTGTTATCGTTATAAAATCTATAAATAGTAACATATTGCTGACTTGTTAACGGTTGGCAAGGTATGGCAGATGATAAAGATGCAAATCATTGTAATTTTGTATAAATAATAACAAAGTTATTTTTCATTAATGAGTTTCACATTTTATAGCATTAGAAAAACCTGTATACTTATATTTTACACATTAAAAATAGATTTTTAAAACCTCTTCCTTTTTTCTTGATAAAGGGTTAAACTTTGACCTTTCTGTCAAACTTTTGACAAGAACGTTCAAAAGTTTAGTTTAGGTTGAACATCACAAAACAATTGTATGCTTAAGAGGCATATTATTGAAACACATAATGGTAATTGTTGATTTCATTATATTCCGTCGGTTTTCGTCACGCACGCAGGTTTCCAAAACGGTATGACGGTAGGGGTCCGGAATCGTATTAGATACATAGAAAAAAATAATAAACTATCTTTGTGTTGATATGTTATCGCACTGAAAGGCAATTAAACGTTAATAATATCGTATGTAACGATGGGAATACATGTATTGATTTCAACTAAATTATATATATTTTTCGATAGCGCATAATAATGATGAACAACACTTTTACAGTTGAAATAGCATTGTTTCATGCAATAATTAAACATATATATTTTCATAGTCACTTTGCAAATATTTGATGATCGGTAATTATTTGTCGGTAATTATCGGGTTCTGAAATTTTAACCCATACAGATTTCACTGTATGGCTCAACAGTGTATGTATAAAGTAGAATTACAAGTAGAATTGCCAGCACATCACTTGCCTTACGAGCCTCGGTGGCAAACATTACTCAACATATTGTTCCACTTTTCTTTATACTTGAACCATTAAACTGATATTTTCTTATATTTATGATAATACATGTACAATCTTTTTACTATCCGGCGACTTGATGCTTTAGCATCAAAATTTCTACTTGTGTTAAGATTTGTAGATTTCAAACAACGAATCCGATTTTTAGCTAACAGTCGTAAACATTTGATTTAATGAGCAAAACATTTCATTAAACTGCAATAATGTGAATCATATATAGAGGGACTATTCATGTTGTTTCTATAAATGCAGGATTTATTTTCATCAAATGGTATCATTATGATGATAATGTTCACGCCACTGGATAAAAATAAATCATGTTTTTATAAACAAAACATGAATTGTCTGCTTATGACATAATTTTTCAATATGTTTGACATTACGATTCCAGAGACTTTCTTTAATTGTGTGTATTGGCTTAACAGCAATGACAGTAGTTATTATTATCATGTTTCCCTCCAGTAAAAAATAAAACAAAACATAAAATACAGTGAAAATACATATAAGTAATTATGCATTATATTTCATAAATATCTATCAATATTTCATTTAAACATATATAGATCTAAATAATTACAATTAAAGAACCTGTCAAATTTCTTTATTTATTTCATCGTATTTAATACGAACAGACTACCAGCATATGAGTATTAAGAAGCGAAAAACAGATCTTGAAAAGCATGAAGTCACTGAGCTCGACTTGCACGAAATAAAGCTGGGACATCAGAAGAAAATATTGGACTTAAATTAAGACCTGTCTATCAAATACAGACATGGTACATATATCTGGTTTATTAAACAATGATGCTTCAATTTCAAAAGATAATTGCAAGTCTTATTAATATTGAACATTGCGTAGCTTTAACAGAGACATGTTTTGAAAAAAATCTTTCAATACATATACAACTCCGGCAATTGGTCTTAGTATTCCGATGCAAATCACTACTTTAAACTAAAAACTTTAATGTTTCTTAAAATCAAGGAGACATTTTGCTCGAAAAACAAGTACTTTTTCTTTATTTAGAAAGGACGAACGTTGAGTGTTATATAAAGCATGTTTAATCCCTTTCACAGGCTGGAAGTAGCACTTGATCAGTACTAATGTGTCATAGAAGCAGAAAGTTGTGAACAAGTAGTATTTTGTCTTCCATACAAAATACCTAATCACTTAAGCTGTACTTATTGGCAACAAAAGCAAGATATTTTCGATGATTGGCCAATGAGCAATGTTTTATTTTCAAAATTATAGCATAACATCGAAAATTAAAAGAATCTTTTTTAAATGAAATAACAGCATTTCTGGGGCATAATGTCTTATAAAAATATAAATTACATATCAAATAATATATAAAATACCATTGAAAAAGGCAACATGGAAAAACTAGAAGTAAAAATAGGTGTCTCTAACTTTTTATAGCAAAATAAAATATTAAGTAATTCAAATCGTAAATCGTATGTTGTTCGTAGAATTTTGTCCTATTAATTGTAACACAAGGCCACCCGTACATATGTTGTTCAATTCCATTTTTTTGTTAGTGATATAATGAAATCAAACGGATTGTGAAAGAAAACTGATCAACGTGTGTTGCTTAATACATGCATGTTTTTTATTGTCATAAACAATCCTTCAACGTTAATAGATGTCTATAAAATTAAATGACAACAAAATCCACAAGAAGTTAGGTATTCAAACAAGATTTGGGAAAATGAAATATCGCGGCTTTTGTAGCCCACCAAAGAACAAAAATGAAAATATATGACAGCTATAACTATATAATGGCGGATGAAGAGAACGGATCATTGAGAGGAGAGGAGAGAATCTAAAGAAAGCTGGTAAACCGACCACAATATTGACGACAAGGTAATAAGGTAAAATATGGTGTTAACTTGAAATCTTCTTATACGTGTAAAAGATGATTAATAATATAACCTGGATTGGTTTGTGAAATATCCATTGTATCACAGCAAGTGTTTCTACTTTAGATATGTTTTTTTTCTTCCACAGAGCGACTGTAAAGCAAGTGAAAGATAGAGAAATCCGTTTGGAAAGGAGACTTTCATATCTCATATCTCATGTAGCAACTGCTAGCAAGAAAACATCAGAGATGACAAAGAATGTCAACATGCAGACTCATCAATCTAATGAAGCGTAACCATTTGTCGTATTTCGGGAATTGAAGCGAGGGAATGTTAAACTAAACGTTCCTACATGCAATGTGAATATAAGGACAGGATATACAGAAAAATTTTGTTAAGATAGTTATGATAAAACATAAAATAAAAGTAATTTATCTCACAAGTAATACTTTATTCGGCAACAAAACAATAAAAATGTTTCAATCTTGCACAACTACTCAAAGCATGATACATATGATCGAAATATTACACCAGCTATGTCGATTGTCCTTAACTTGCTACGAATCTAACGTTCATTTGCTCAAGGATACCATAACTGCGTAAATAATATCTTAGATCACTGACAGGATCACCTAAATAATTGACGTTGAAATAAAAAAGAAGAAGAAAAATGAAACAAAAACAAAAAAAGAAATAAAAACACGTTTTACACGTTTTACTCAGTCTTTTATTTTTTTCTGTTTTACTCGATAACAAACTCACAGAAACGGAGACCGTCAGAACTCAATTACAAACAAATAGAAAACGTATTACGTACAATGAGTCCGAATACGTTTACTGCATTTATAGAGATTGCGAATTGGGCTTGAATGCATACACATATACGCTGTTATTGTTTACTTCAAAACAGTTATTTCGATTGACTTTTCGGTTGGTCTTTTTTCGAAATTAACACATTTTGGTCGCCCAGCTCTTCAGCTTGCCAAAAGTTACATATTTTCCGCAAGTAATTAACTAGCAACTAGCTCTACTAATTTCTAATAATTATTCAGCAGTTTTGAGAAGTGACAATAAGGGTCAATTATCACGAAGATAAATCATCATTTCTGACATCGATTGCTGTCACAGACATATATATTGCAATTCAACCGGATAACTATATATGCTTCGTTCTTTGGTACGAAAATTATAAATAAGCATAACACACACACATGTTAGGACGCTTGTATGGTTTGCTTAAAATATGGTGTTTAATCTCCTTGTGACTAAGCTGGAACATATACATCAATGTTTTTCTGAACATACAAAGAAAATCATTCACAAGTTTTTTGACACAATATATTTGATAGCAGAATCAAATTTTAAGTGTTATTGTCAGAATAAACAGAAAACGCGTTATTAAAAAAAAATATAAATCAAGATGTCTAGACTTAAAGAATGCGAAAGTTGAAATATTCTTTGGACAGAAAATCTCTTGAGATAATTTACACTTCATTCATTCGTCCTATTCTTGAATACGCAGACGTCATTTGGGGAAATGCTTTTCAATATGAACTCGAAAGCTTAGATAAGATTCAGAATGAATGTGCTAGGATTGCTTCAGGTGCGACAAGATTAGTTTCTATCGAATGCCTAATTCAAGAACTTAATTGGGAAACATTAGAACAAAGACGGTATAATCACTGATTAATTTTGTTTTATAAAATGCATAACAATTTGACTCCCGACTTTCTTCTCTCTTCCTTAATTCCTGATCAAACTAATACAAGGTATAATTTACGTAACTCTGATAATACTGCTGGAATATATGCGCGAACTTCTTTATACTACAACTCCTTTCTTCCCTCTACTATACGCGATTGGAACAACTTACCAACCGAAGTTCGGAACTTACCAACACTTTCAGTATTCAAGAACTTCTTAACACGTAACAGGAAACGCACACCAAAATACTACTATTCTGGTAACAGAAAATTACAGGTTCTCCATACACGTCTTCGCACAAAATGCAGTTCTTTAAATTATCATCTTTTTCTAAGAAACATATCACCCTCACCTTTATGTGAATGTGGTCAAGTCGAAAGCAACTATCACTTCTTCTTTGAATGTTATCGCTACAACTTGTACCGAAATGAATTATTTATTAATATTCAAGCTTTTGATATCAATCTCGATATTCTTCTCTTCGGAAACCCTGGCCTATCAGATGATGATAATTCAACAATATTCTCTAACGTGCAGTCTTTTATAGCAAAAACTAAAAGATTCCTTTAACGATTTAACACATAACAAATAATTATGAGACTCTCCTTCCCCTTTTTCTCTTTTGAATTACTACTTCTTTCATACTCCATATATATTTGTTTCTATTATACGTTTGGTAATATATATTTTTCTCAGAAAATTTTAGATCACCAGTTCGACACCGATATATTTAACAACTAAACGGAGAAGAATTCTATAAGACCTAGTCTTTCATTCTAATCCTCTTCTTTGAATATTGTCAAATTTTGTATGTGTATATATTTCAAATGTTATTATGTACATATTCTGAGAATAAATATGTTTAAACTAGACTTAAAGAAATGTTTTTGAGACTCATATTTCTTGATGAAGTTCTCTTAGACTTGCTGACATACAATTACTTTATGCTACATTTAACAACATATAAATGTTCCAGTTGAGATATCAAGGTCTTCAAGCAATAAATATTTCCCTATCTCAGAACGACAAATGCTTTCGGTAAATAATAAATATCGTGAATATATAGGTTAAACGAATCTCGTTTTGTGAGCAATATGCTTTGAATACAGTCTACTGGACTCTTCTGTGTGAACCTTACAACCAAGATGTCGTCTGCTTACAGCTGTATTCGTTTCTGTCGAATTCGTCAATCTGATTCTTGTAAAAATTTGAAAACTGTATCTATGTTTGGGTTTGATTACTCTCTTTATCAGGTGAGATTGTTTGCAAAAATCTGAAAATTGAATGTTGTTTGGGTTTGTTTACCTTCTTTACCGGGTAAGCGCTGTCGATCCAGGTCTTTTTATATAAAGTTCTTTTTACTTCATAACAAAAACATTTTACAATTGAAGATATAACACAATCCTGTTCATCTGTGATACATGCATGTATACTTATAATCCGGAAAACAAACTTGTTATAAATGTTTAAAATGATAATGATATATAGTAAATTAACATACATATCATAAAAATGACATTGATATCATATTTTGTGTTTATTATGATGTTTTTAAAAATTTTAAATTGTATACCTATATATCGTATTTAGCTCACATACGCCTCATTAAACTGACTGATTGCCAACTCACTGACAGACTGACAGACAGACAGACTGTCTAACTGACTGACTCAATCAGTTACCTGCTCATTGCTTGTCACTCTATTCTGACAATATACGTATTTTCTAAAAAGTTTGTCGTGATAATAATTTATATTTTCATATTTAGAAATGTAAAGTTTTCAAGTCTAAATTGAACGTTTGCTTTTGGTACTAGTACAAAAAGGTAAAGACTTTTGGTCAATGTCTTCTCCTGTTAAGTATGCATTTGATATCTTTGTAGGTGTGCCTGATGTGAGTAATTGATATTCAGATGATATTTTATGTTTGAAAACTTAATTAGTGATATTTGAAGAACAGACATCAAAGCAATCGGGCACACAAAATATTTTAATTATAAAAGTGATAAATGATTTGTATCATATTATAGCAGACGGCAAATGAATATATAGAGGATATTCAAGTTTTTACTATAAATACATGATTTATTTTCATCGAGTGGTATGAAAATAAATATTTCATGAGTGGCGGTAGCCACGATTGAAATATGGTAATTTCCATGCCACAAGATGAAAATAAATCATGTATTTATAGAAAAACTTGAATTTTCTGTTTATAATATACATTTTTCTCTTTTTTGACATTAAAATTTGAAAGACTTTCCCTTAAATTTTGTGTACTGGCAGAATTTAAAAGAAAGTAGTCCGGCAAGACACAAGTGAAAATACGGAAAATATGTCTCCCTGCAGTGAAAAATAAATTTTTACAGTGAAAATACGGAAAATGAATATATGCATTTTATTTCATCAATATTTCTCAATATGTCATTTATAAGTATATAATAAAGTTGCAGATTAAAATCGATATATCTTTGAAGGCCATTATTCTTCGGAAATTGATACATTTTAAAACGGCAAACATGTGTTTTACAAACATATTAAAAACATCTAGATGCCAATCACTGATAGACAATCGCGCTGAATGTAAATAAAGGTAAGCAATTTTTTTTAAACTTCAATACAAAATCACTACATAACTATACTTATTGCCAACAAACTTAAAAAAGCAATCAGGCAAACAAAAAAAAAACAAAAAAAAAAACAACAAAAAAACAAGAAACAAAAAAAACAAGACAAAAAATACGAATCAGCTTTATTCGTTAACTTCTCGAAACCGTAACATGACATAAAAATAAAGATATAACATGTTTAGGCACAAAAGGCCTTTAATCAATCGGTGTTGTTTTGATGCGAGAAAATTAACCACTCAGGCCTACGGCCTTCGTGGTCATTTCCTACGCATCAAAACTCCAAACCGGTGTTAAATAGCCGATATACACCTCTCTGGCCGATGTTATTTCTTAATTATCATATAATATTGTCGTATAATTATTATATACATCAATTATTGAATTAGTTGTAGAGTATTCTTCTATGTATCTGCTGCCTGGTGTTAAAAATGTGAATAATATATAATATTTGAAAACAAACATGTAGAGACACATTCTTTAGAAATCATTGCTAAAGGTCTCAAATCTTATTTAAAATTGCAGCATTTGATAAATGGTTTAATTTTTGTGACTAGTTCTATAAGTTTTCTACGCTAACGGGCACACATTATACTTAAATAGATTGACATGCCATGCCATATTAGATTAAGGAAACAACGTCGTTGAAACCTTCGAAAGGCAGTAAAAAGTATAAAATCGATCTTTAAAATCCAATTTGTGTCAAGGCTTGTTAGGAAGAAATGCAACCTTACAAAAATTCCCGTGTATTGTGACAAATACAAAAGATATTTTGACGTGATTATATCAAACGAAACATGTTTGTTTTCTCTCAAATTGGAGTCGTTGAATAAGATTATACCGCATTCAATAAGTTCATTTTTGCACGAATAATTGAATAAAAGAAATGTTTTAATTGCAATGAGAAGCTCTTATGAAATAAATCCATAACCTGTCATATTATTACTTTATGTTTTCGGAGCAATTTTAACACATATCTCTATATGCGGCAGACAATATCTTGTCAATTTTACATCTAAGTAAACAACATCTTTAATCCAACGTAAGGTGCCTCTTTTCGTGTTTTACTCATATAAAGCATTTTGTATCATGTCTTTAAATTATATTTTAAGCATAAGTTAAATAGTTCAAAGCCATATAAATTCATATAAATGGAGCTATGACCTTTGTAATTCAATTGGTTCCAAAGCTTGTTATACCGAAATGAAGCAAGGATATCCCTATGTTTGACAAATACGAATTTAATTAACTACCGTCGTCATTTTAAGGTACAGCACAAGTTAATTTCAAAAATGACATACCATGAGATGAATATAAAACATGTTTTTAAATAAAAAACGTGATTTTTCTGTTCTTTATTATATTACATTTTTATCTTTTTATTTTGACATAACAATTGCAAAAATTTCTTGTAATTGACTGCTTTGGCTAAACCGCACAAAACGTAGTCCGGCAAGACACTAGGGAAAATAAGAAAAAAATGTTTCAAAAGTGAAAAATAAAATGCAGTATAAATACGAAAATTGAAAAACAAAATGCATTTTATTTCATAAATGTTTCTCAATATTTCATTTATAGGTATATAAAGATAACAATTATAGTATATTTCCAAGTTCCTTTTTATTGTATTTAAAGATGCCGTATAATGCAATTAAGAATAGCACAATTTTCAATTTTATATGTGTATATAATTATGCTTCTAAAACAATTTTCTAACATCCAAGGATATGTAAGATATGTACGATATGTACTGCAAATGTTCACACGCAATCTATGTAATTATTAAAATATATACATTCATTTATTGAAAAATTTGGCTAAGACTTTATAGAAAATAAATCTCTTATTGCCTCCTTTTATTTACATAGCTTTATTTGAATAATTGAACTAAGAAAGAACATAATAAAATATGTCTTTGTTCATTATGGAAAATACTTCATAAATTAAGAACCCTGGATAAAACTTTTTTCTATTTAATATATTATTATGTAAAACGTTTTTGTTGCAATTTACTAATTGAAATAAAATGTTACCATAAAAATCGAAACGGCAAAGTTGAATAACTCGTTATTGGTCGCGTGAGGAAGCTATCCAGTTAACTTACGGGGCGTCTGTGGTACAACTCAGGTACCCGTTCGTGTCTGAAATAATGCCCCTGAGGTCTTTCTGCACCACTTAAGCTGAAAAAGTCGTATTATGACCTTTACAGTATTGGTATGTCATAAAAGTCAACCCAAATTATCCTTTTCGGTTTCGATGATTTCCTGTTTTCCTATTTTCAATCATTTGTAATGACATTCCGTCAGTGCTATGCTTTTCTCTGTTGTGTGTGTGTGTGTGTGTGTGTGTGTGTGGGGGGCGCGCGCGCGCGTGCACGTGTGTGTGCGTGTGTCCTGCTTGGTTCATTGCCGGTGGACCTGTGTGTTGATGGGGATGCATTCAACCACCTTTCGTGTTGATCTTTGTTTTGATATTTTAGAGATATTTTTCTCTATTCATCATTATTGAAAATCGTTTATCTACTTAATCCTACTTTACTATTCTCACCAGGTATTAAGTAATGCATGATGAGCACAAAATATGTTTGCGAGTTATGTCCTGTATTTAAATTGTTATTTGTTTTGTATCATTATATGGACACAGTAAAATCTATGTTGACGGAAAATAAAATACATGATAATTTTATAAGTCTATGATAAAATGTTTCAAATATGAATTAAAAAGATGCTTGTATCAGACTTTACAAATTTGTTTAGATAAGAAGAAGAAGAAGAAGAAGAAGAAGAAGAACGACGTTTATTTCACTTAAACTACAAGTTTCTCGTGATTAACATATATACAAGCATACATATATAATGACATGAAAAATACAATGACATGAAAGTAAACATAATAATTATATTGGATGGACAAAACAAAATAGAGATGACACAAATATTAAAGCATAATGGATATTACATACACAGTAGTATTCACAATAAAACTTTTCATTAGTTGGATCTGTTAGGTATACATAAAAGTAGGTTGAAATACATATCTAAGCATTAATAATCTGATATCTTAATTTGAAAGCTTCATTAATATATTTACAAAGCATAATTGTTTCTTTATTTTTATCACTTTTTAATAATTGAGTAAACTTAAACAAATTCTTAATATATATATTTCTTAAATTTTCATATGCAGGACACTTAAACACAAAATGGAACTCGTCCTCAATTTCATTTGTATTGCAAATTTAACAATATCTTAAATTACGCTCTACTCTTTCACGTGAATATCTACTTGTCTGTATTCTAAGATTATGAGCTGAAATACGCAGTTTTGTCAAAGCTATTCTTAGTTTTCTTGATACAATATTTTCTAAATAAGGTGACATTTCAAAACTGTCCTTTACTGATTTATATAAAAATAATACATCATTACAATTAATACTAGCTCTCCATTCTTGTAAATATTCATCTATTAATCTCTGTTTAAAAACGACAATAAAACAATTTTGATTAACGCTTAAGGGGTTTAACCATTCATAAAAAAACGTATTTTTCTAAAAGACTTCGTACGTTTGCAAACCAGTTTATATACCCTATATATAAGTCAAGAATATAATATCGAGTATTTGTGTCATAAATTGAATTTTGAAATCTGTATTCATTGTTAAGGACCATGTTTACATGTGAAAAAAATAAAGATGTTATCAAACATTTTATAGCAACAGGTTGCTGTTAACAAATTTATACACATAGGTTGTTGTTCACGATAAAAATTTTCATATGAAATAAAAACAAAAGCTCAATAAATACTGGTCAAAATTGCCTATATTATTATATTGTTTTATATACATATTATTAATGTGACATCAGCACTGATCATTCCCTTTTTATTTTGTAATTTGTTTTAATTAGACTGCTATTTTATATTTTGAATTGCACATGTTTGACGAGTTCTGCATATTAATGAACTAAAAATGAAATCTGAGCATCGATAGTTGCTTTCATCAATGCTTCAAGGGTTTAATGTTAATAACTCTACATAAAAGCATTTGTTCGGTTAATTGATTAATACCATTGGGTAAAATTTGTTGTTTCAAATTCTCTAAAGGGACGTTTATAATAATGAATTATAGGAATCTGATTCATTATGATTTATGAATAGAAAAAAAATGATGCATTATCCGTATATTATGATTAAATGAATACATGTAGTAAAATTATATTACAACTAAATGTTACCAAATAAATTCTCTTATCTGTCTGGATTCATTTTATATTAATTTAGATGGCACTTTCATGACCGACGATTATCCGTTACCAATCAACGTATGGATATGATAATGTTTTATTACGAGGAAAAACACATCATGATCTGACCAAGCTATATCACAACGTGTGAAAATAGATTAGTGCTTGTCAACTTCCATATAAATTTATGTTACAATGTAGTTAATTGTTCTTTTGTATATGATATACAGTATTTTGTTTGTTGTATCCAGTTAAGACTGGAACGTGGTACATGTTATAAATACATGGTATTTTACGAAATGACTACAGTCACAGGGGAAGCAACCCCGTCAACCCCTAGCCATCAAGGACATCTAAATAGGGCACTGGACAGAAACTACGGTATACAATGAGAGAGAATAATGGGCGGAGCTGGAATATGGTAATTTCTGGAAAAATTGTTCCGTCGGAAGCATTAAAATCTGCAAAAAATATACAAAATTTTATACTAGGTTTATTTGAATAATGTAGCAATTGTTCATTTGTGTTTTTAATGATTTTTTTATATTAGTTATAAGTTTTAATTAATAAGATTGATTTGATAAAAACGTCGTAGGTAAATAAAATTTAAGAACAATATTTGATTTTTAGGAGGAAGTGGGTTCATAGCACCAACAATGAATAGGTCATATTTGTGATTGTCAGCGTCTGAAGCCATTAGGTAATACAATTAAGTTGATTGATTATGTCTATAATAATAAATTCGTCGAATTTAATTTTGCAAACCTAACAAACATTTCGAAAAATTATCCTCCTTTGTTTATATAAATAAATGTTAATAATATTTCGTGTTTGACACGTAAACATGTATCAGATACTTTGATATTTCCAAATGGAACTTAATGAAATATAGAAGATGATTTATATTATTAATCACATTTAACTTAATTTCCACCGACTATTGTTCTTTTTAATTGAAGATTGAAACCTTAATAAAACCTTAATATTTGTTTATGATTATATAAATATTGAAATAGATTGAATTGTAATGTAAATTTAAAACGTCGTTTTATGAAATTGACTGGAGAAAGTATTAATGGTTTTAATAAGTTGCCTGTAAAGAAATAGCGGTTTAGATTGTTTCTCCACACTACACGTATTATCAAAGGAAATGTGAATATTTGTCAAGTATATTGGAAGTATTGAACAAATGTTTTGTATGCCGTTTAAAGGGATTCTCAGGCAAATTAATGGCAAAGATATTAAAATAACCACCCTTTCTTAAGAACAGTGTTATACTGCATTGTTATGTATACAAGAATAACATATTGAAATATAAATTTCTATTTCTTTTGAAGTTATATTAAGTAAATGATTCTGAATATGTTTTTAAAACAAGTTTTATATGGCCATATTTTTTCTTCAGTCGACTAACATACGAGAACAGTAAGCAAGTATTCAGAAATTAAAAAAAAAATGAAAATTGGAACATTCATTGACATTGTTTTTGTTTTTGATTCAACATTGTTAAAATATATCATTTTAAACTTTTTTGCCCACTTCTCTGCCAGTAATCAAGTCGAGCCGCACTTTCGTCACTACCACAAGTGTGTGGGGTAACGCGCCCGGAATCCTCACCAACGTTGTCGTACTAATGCTAGGAGAAATCCTTTATCTGATGGTGTCTTAATGATCCTGTTATTCTTTTGAACCGATCTCTTCCTGAACATTTAGAAATATTTATTCTGTATCAATTAGTCATTACTTGTTTTAGCCGAAATTTAAATAGTTATCCGACTACTATTCAACCACCTTCTTTTTAAAGAGTAATTATCCGTGATCATCTTTCTTGGGAGCGAATTACGATGCGCACAAAAACTACGGGAAACGTATTAAAGCGTTAAAGTTGACTATTTTTTTTATTATAAAACAGATTATATTTCTTCAAATTTTCATCTAAACGCTGATTTAGATTAAAAACAAACACGTTTCAAAGAGAGAAAAGGTCTAAAAATCAAATCAAATATAAATCAGATCGAAACATTAGATAATGAAAAAAAACACGAAAACAAACAACAAAAAAAAAACAAAAAAAAAAAAAACATGGAATATTTATACTGCGTGGCAGCTCTGTCGTGACGGAGGTAGTCACGTCGCCATGGCGATATCTCTATGGTTAGGTACAAAGTATCTGATTGTTTATTTTATTCATACATTAATCACAGCGCACAAATTTAATAAAAATGTTAGAAATATAACTGCATATTTACCGTGAATGTCTATGCACGAGTAGATTTGCTAATGTCTCGGGTACACCGAATATCAAAACCTATAATGCAACATAAACGATATGGTATTTTCAAATATCGACGGAACACAAAAGTCAGGTCAAATTTTAATAAAATATGCCGTTTGGTTTACAAGTTATAGAAACTATTCTGAGCTAAAGCTCGGATATAAGAAAGGCTCTTCAGAAACAAAACAAGAGGGCCATGATGGCCCTAGATCGCTCACCTGAATTATCAAACTCATCCAAACAATTACCTAGACAAGCATTCTGACCAAGTCTCATGACAGGTGAGTCAAAAATGTGACCACTACAGTGTTAACAAGGATTATCCATATTTGAGCAGTGCGACCTAGTTTTTTACCCAGGTGACACATATTCAAACTTGACCTAGAAATCATCAAAACAAACTTTCAGACCAATTTCCAGGATACTTGGATCAAAACAGTAGCAACTAGAGTGTTAACAAGATTTTTCTATTTTTAGCTCCGGTGACCTAGTTTCACATGCGATTTCGAACTAATCCAAGCAATTACCTAGACAAGCATCCTGACCAAGTTTGATGATAATCGAGTCGAAAATGTGACCACTAGAATGTTAACAAGGTTTTTCCATATTTGGGCGGTGTGACCTAGTTTTTCATCCAAGATGACCCATGTTTGATCTTGACTTAGAAATCATCAAAAAAAAACTTTCAGACCAATTAACAGAATATTTGGATCACAACAGTAGCCACTAGAGTGTTAACAAGATTTTTCTATTTTTAGCTCATGTGACCTAGTTTTTCATCTGAGATGTCCCATGTTCGATTTATTCCAAGCAATGACCTATTCAAGTTTCCTGACCAAGTTTGATGACAATTGAGTCAAAATTGTGACCACTAGAGTGTTAACAAGGTTTTTCTATTTTTAGCTCCTGTGACCTAGTTTTTCATCTGAGATGACCCATGTTCGAACTCATCCGAGCTATCACCTAGACAAGCATTTTGATCAAGTTTGATGATGATTGATGCAAAAATGTGACCGCTAAAGTGTTAACAAGGTTTTTCTATTTATAGCTCCGGTGACCTAGTTTTTCATCCGAGATGACCCATATTCGAACTCATCTGAGGCTATTATCTAAACAAGCATCCTGACAAAGTTTGATGATGATTGGGTCAAAAATGTGACCACTAGAGTGTTCACAAGGTTTTCTATTTTTAGCTCCTGTGACCTAGTTTTTCATCAGAGATGACCCATGTTCGAACTCATCCAAGCAATTGACTAGACAAGCATTCTGACCAAGTTTGATGATGATTGGTTCAAAAATGTGACCACTAGAGTGTTCACAAGGTTTTTCTATTTATAGCTCCTGTGACCTAGTTTTTCATCCGAGATGACCCATGTTCGAACTCATCCGAGCTATTACCTAGACAAACATCCTGACCAAGTTTGATGATGATTGGGTCAAAAATGTGACCTCTAGAGTGTTCACAAGGTTTTTCTATATTTTTAGCTCTTGTGACCTAGTTTTTCATCCGAGATGACCCATGTTCGAACTCATCCGAGCTTTCAACTAGATAAGCATCCTGACCAAGTTTGATGATGATTGAGGCAAAAATGCGACCGCTAGAGTGTTCACAAGCAATTGTGGACGGCCGGACGGACGACGGACGACGGACGACGGACATTCACCGATCCTAAAAGCTCACCCTGAGCAAGCTCAGGTGAGCTAAAAAGTCTAAATAATCTTTAATTATATCAAATCTTTCCTAATTATATTTGTCAAGAAACAAATAATAGCATTCATCTGACAGATCACACAAGGAAAATGATTTTTTTCTTTTGTACTTTACTCAAAACGATAAGATGTAAACGCTTGTTTGACCATTTTCCTACTTAGAAAGCCAGATTTAAGTATCCCTAACATTAATTCAATGATTGGATAATTTGATATTTGTTTGCTCTTTTTACCGTGTATTTTCATTAGACTTTGGTAAATATCAGGAACCATATTTGCTATTATCAAAACTAAATAACTATAGCAATTATGATTGAAGCTAAAACACTGTTTCCTTTCAAAATGGGATCTGAGACATACATATGGTAAAAGTAAATGAAAGAAAGAAAAATATTGACTCAATTGTGATTTACAGTTTCATTTAATAGTAGTTGTAGCCTATTTAACTCTCATTAAAGTGGAGGTAATGCATAAAGAGGGGTGTACCTTGAAATAATGTAGAATTGTCTATAGAGGTCAATTACACTCGCATCAGTAGATCTTAAAGAAGCAGCATTCGGCGTAGAATGTGCTATGATTTTACAACTTATATCCATTGTTGGTACTTACATTATGATAAAATGTTGGTATACAAACTATAAAAACTATGGTACACATAAAACATTCGCTTAAATAAGAAATACTAAGTAGCCAAACAAACTATAAAACAACATATTTTCACATTTAGTTTTGACCAAATATTTTACAAAAAATAGTGCTGGCGATCACTCCTGTTAAGTTTCATTCAAATTGCATTTGTAGGATAAGATAAGTAGTCTGGAGAAAACTTGTTAAAACAAACATTCATAGAAGGGCCATGATTCTTACATGATAATAATTGAACCAGAAAATGGCAAAGATATGCACAACTCGACTTGGTACTTACCATTCCTGTACAGCTTGGATGAAATTGCACAGGTAGTTTCTCAGGTGTGTCCAGACAACGTTTGCGATTGACAGACAGATGGACTTACAGACAAATCTTAAAACAAATATAAGTTGTAGCTAATTTGTAGCATGTATCAGCTTATCTGTAGCTGACAACAAGAAACACATCAACGGGCCAAAACACTATTCTTATTCAAAAACCATAATACAGCCAATACTATTCATGCGAAAAATCTGTAATATGCGAAAGTACTTTTGCTACCGATCACTCCAGGACCTGTAAAATGTGATTGAAAAAGATGTTATCCAGAACTCAGCAAATGTTGGGTTTTCCCAGTTTGTCCGTAAGCACAAACAAACTTTTACCGCTATAGCTTCACGGTGCACTACTCGCCACTATAGATTAATCAAGCTCGTGACTGTAACTGAAAAAAAAGTTTGTTTAATCTGGCAAAATTCCAAATATTCTTTATTCCTGAGTATGTCTATTGTATTAGTGATATATATTAAGAGGAGTAGTACGGACAACTAAAAATAAAAATCATTAAAAGGCCGACATTTTGACAAAAATCATGGGACTGGAAAATGCCGATCACATGCATAACAACAATTGGAAATGATGATTCTTGTAAAATATGATAAACAAGATCAACAAGGCCAGGCGGCGTTTAATGAACGCAATCCCCACATGACCCAGCAACAAGAACCAGTGGCAAGGAGCCGAGGCGGACCCCAAACAAAAACAGGACAGGGCAGAAAGTATGAAATTATACAGAATAAAAATTGCACCAGTTGTTTTTATGGAGTAGTCCTGACAGGATTTGTGACGGACAGACGTCGGATAAGTGATCGCAACACTGTAACAGGCGCCGCAAAAAGTATGTTAAATATTTTTCCTTTTACACAAAAAAGTTTACAAAATCTATTTGTATTCTAACTTGTGCAGTGTGAATTAAAACGAGAATCACAATATCGGACTTTGATTATTTCACAGAAAGTGAATTTCATTTTGTTCAAATATGTTAAATTTATTTCATGTAGTGTGATACAACAAATTTGCAGATAAAAACAAAAACGGTAAGTTATTGGAAACTATCAATGTAAGTGTGATCTATGACTGACGTAATTTTAGAAACTTGCTAGACGTATTGAAGTTACTTTCTTTTACATTTTACAGGTAAGGTCACGATTCCAGAATTTGTAAATATCATTGTAGAACATTTCCGTGTTGAAAGTCATGGACTGTCAATCGTCTCTACATTTTACAGGTAAGGACATGATTCTTGAATTTAAATAACGTTGTAGAACATTTACTTTTCGTAAAGTCAAGGACTGTCAATCAACAATTATCAACGAAAATTAAGAGAATATTCAATCACTTCATTCACACAAAAAAACATATTGCACAGGATAACATAATCAGTATATGTTTTAAGTATAAATTATCTTCTTATATGTTCATCATACTGCAACTTACCTATATTTAATTTCCTACAGTAAGAAGTTACTCTAAGAAGAAACATTATAATTGTTGTTTTTTTCTTTTTATAAGAACGCATTTTTTGTATATGTATATTTATATGTTGTTTTTTTACATGTACTATCATACAACGCTATTAAAGTTACTCTTATAACCTCATTATATATTTTTGTCATTGTTGTGCTCATTGCCTTTTATTTGTTAACCTTTAACCGCATGAGCTTATTGTGAAAAATGACCGTTTTCATTGAAAAGACTCCTGTTACAAGTTCAAACTGCTATTAAACAATGCGAAATGCTTCAATGCTGATGAAACTTGGCACAAATGTTGACTGGACCATAGAGTTTGTTACAACATGCTCAATCTAAAATTTCCTTGACATGAGGCCATTTTAGCCTGTCATATGTCTGAAATGTTTTTGCGATGAGGTGGCTACCGCCCCTTCAAACCTCCAAACAGAAGGAGGCATACCCCCTCTTGCAATCCCTTGATGTACCTTTTTGGTTTTGATTACTTTTTATAACAACTTTTCTCAAAACGAAAAGCAGTGTCTTAGGTCTAAATAGGTCATCTTTTCACTATTTGAGGCCTCAAAAAGAGTAGGCTGAAAAGCCGTCTATATCAGATAAACGGTTCAGACAATTTCACACACAAAAGCATTTTTTCTTTCATATTAATTTGTATGAACTGACTGATCTATTAATATAATTCAAATCATATTTGTGAGTACGTGCGAAAAGTCGGGTCGTTATGCTGTACAGGGGAAAAATGTTCTGATATTTGGAACTTGTGTTAATTAAGCACTTGTTCATGCGATATATATAACAAAACGTTCTACACTGTATAATCTGATCACCTTCATCACGTAAAGCCGTTTATAATGAATGTGTTAACTTGCAATACGTTTGTTGTTTCAGGAAATATAAGAAGGGTAGTTTGAGGTTCAACTTTGTAGGCGCAAAATTAGCTTTTAAGAATCAGAGTAACTTTTCACTATATTTAAACACAATATTAGCAATTTATTGATGGATGTGTCTTTTGTATGGTAGAAAGTATCATGTGTAGTGTCACGAAATAAGGTTGAACCATTACATAGCCATATTTCCTGGCGGATTTCTTTGTATATAACAATAGTTACAATTTAATGTTAATAAAGATGTAACAGGGAAACATTTAGAAGAATATGAGGGAACAAGCGTTGTGCTAGTTTTCAAATATATTGATGTGTACGCTAAATGTTCTGATACCTGTTTTGGTATTTTATCTAAAGTTGTGTAAATATATTTATATTTTTATAGACATGAAACTAAAATTCGAAATATTGTCCTTAAATTGACGACAAATATCCTAATCCTAACTTAAAATTATTATATTTTGTGTAAATACAGTTGTACAACGACATAAATCGTACACATTTAATATCAGGACGAAAAGGTATTGTTGTAAGATGGTTGATATGTGTTGAAACATTGAATTTTAGGAATGATCAACATATACGGACCTTTAACAAAAGAAAACATAGAAATGGTTAACCTGAGATGCTTGTAAGCAGAGAATATGAACATGTAAACATTTTATACTATTATGATTGTTGTCTGAAATAACAAACACATCTCATTAAAACGTTCATGAAACATTTTATTTGTTTTGCATTAAGCTGTTAAATGGATAAATTATCAGACACTTCAGCTAAGAAATTGTTATTATTTTTGCCAAGAAACTATTGCCTTCCAAATCAATAAGGAATATGGCAGAATATACACGGAAAACTGTAAGTATAATATTTAAAGCGGAATTTCTAAAAAAGCAACAGAACCAAAAGATGGTGCCGGAAATCGGCCAATTAGTTACTTTTTTGACTACAACAGGACACGAAATGTAAAAAAGCTCTTGGGAAAAAATATATCTGAGGCATAATGAGCTAAAATACAAGAAAGGTCATCAATGGTTTAACAAGGACACTACGTTAATTTACAGACCGTTTAAATAATGACTGAACTTGTCTTACACAGAAATATTATAACAATACAAAGGTGTATCACCAGCGGTGTGGTATTAATTCAGCACTGACCTATTAGTTAATTGTAAGCAATTATTCCGTATTGTGAGACAAATGAGACGCTTATAGAATTTTTAATATGTCATAGCTTCTGAATTTTTTTTAAGTTGGTGTCATTTCCATCCATAAATAACTAATCAAACTCAGTGATGATGATAATTACAACATTTTTCTTCTTCAGAAGTGAGTAATTCTTGAAACTGTAATCATGCTGAAAACTGATTTAAATTTATGCGACACATTATTGCTATTTATACATCTTGCCAACTGATATCAGGACCACATATTTCATTCTTCACATTATTTTATGTTATTGGGGTACATTTAAAGTTTAAACATCAAATGATTAGAACATGCAATCATATAATAAGTATTGCATTTTAGAGAAAATAACATAAAGACCAACAATAAGTGAATACCTATGATAATCTATCGACTATTTACTTGCAGATATAAAAATGAGCAACACCAACAATATGATTAGGTTTTTCTTGGGATCTGATAATGTCTTGTCACAATTTGTCAACCCATAAGATATACATGTATAGTGCTGTGTTTTATTACTTTCTACGTGTCTTATTCAACAGACTTCAATAAAATACAAAATACTTTGACTGCCAACTCACGAAACCAAACAATACACCATAAAGAGCATTCACAAGTTTATCTATGATGATTATCAAAATGCATCTAAATCTAAATAATGCATTTCCTGATATGTTATCTCAGAATTACAAATATAGTTGCCAAGTATATAATCATTCGTTTGATTGGTAATTCAATCGCAAAAATCTTGTATTTGCATGAATGTTCCAATTCTAAGGATGCCATTGACAGAGATTTGTTGACGATATGCTTGATTTAGATAGCTTTAATGTATTCAAACATGTTTCTTATACGTATTTTGCATGTAAAAAGAGCTTTATCTGAAAGTAATGCAAATTTATTTTAGACTTCTAATTAATAAGTAAGGGAAACATAGACTGGAATGAATTTTTTATGATTTTTTATGATATGAATACAAATACCTTTTTTAGAACCTAATAAAGAAGATTGATTTCTCTAGAAAACGGACCACTGCACAATTGAAAACAGATATTTTTATTTATAAAATATAACCAAATGATTACAACTTTATTTAGAATGCACAATTAGGAGAAAACGTCAGAAATTCAATTTAAAGACTTAGATTAAAGTATAGAAAATATTAAAGTTTACTGTTTTGGGATTCATAAATGCTATACTGTGTGAATTAAGATATTATCAATGTTTTTATATGGTTTACAAGTACAATGTATGCTAATTATAAATCAATATTGATAATAATACTTATAATAAATCAATATTGACAACAAATTGATGTTAAATATGAATCAATTTACTCAGTTAACTTTTTATTGATTGGTACGGGTCAGCTTGAAATATTGCTCAAGTGGCACTACAAATGTCCTCGCTGATTTGAACTTGAAATGATTATTAATTGATTTCATGTGTTAATTAAAAATATTATATGAACAACATAAATATATATAGTATGTCTTCCCTAACAATATATTATTCATAAAGCCTTTCTTTGATGATCACAGAGTATGATAATCATAAATCATGAATATGTATTTACGTTAAACAAGAGGGTCGAGATTAACCTTATATCGCTCACCTGCTTATGAAGCTTCAATCCCAATTTATTTTAGCTGTGTGACACAGTGATTGGCCATAGATGACCCATACCTAGAAATTACCAAAAATGATATTTGGACTGGAACAGTAGCCCTCAGAGTGACAAATAGGTGTTTCAATTTTTAGACTGTGTGACCTTTTGTTGATCCCAGGTGACCCATATTCGAACTTGAGCTAAAAAGCACCATAACATTTTTATTAATAAAGTTTTAGAATATTTGGATCACAACAGTAGCCTCTAGGGTGTAAACAAAACAAGTTCTTTCTCCATAGTGACCTGGTTTCTGAACACAAGTGACCCATGTTCGAACTTGACCTGGAACTCATCATAACAATCTTTCTGGCCAATTTCCAGGATATTTGGAGTAGAACAGAATAACTGAGAGTGTTAACAAGGTGTTTCCGTATTTAGACTGTGTGACCTAGTTTTTAAGTCCAGGTTATCCATATTCAGATAGGACCTTGAAATCATCAAAACATCATTTATGACTAACTTTAAATCGTTGTAAAAAAGGTGACGACGGACGCACTGACGGACGATAGACGCCGGGCACAAAATCATCTTGTGCTCATTGCCTAACTGGAAGTTACTAGCGTCAAAAGTGAAATTATTTCTCATGAACGTAGCTCATTGTAAAGAAAACGATATTTTGGTCTCAATATAAACAGCAAAATGACTCTAACTTTAATTATTGCCAAAAGCAAAAAGAGTTAACGATGGTCGATGAGTACCTTTTCGATAATAGTAACAGTAGACCAATAATGAAAGAAACTTTCGTGATATGGAAACCTGGCTAACTATAATGTCTAACTATAATTAAAAGAGAAACGAATGAAAAGGTAGATATTACAACGGTACATGTACGTGTCATTTGATGTAATGTAAAACCAAAAACTGTTGTGTTTTATTTTGGTTTTATGACTTTCTTGTATTTTTTTCATGAGGAGCATATTATTTAATCAGATAGTAATATGATTATGCAATCAATTTGAACATGGTACAGAACTCTTTGATTTGTTCTCCTACACAACAAACACAACAAATACATCGGTAATTAGATAAATTCTATTTTCTTATTTTCTCTTAAAAATCGTTAAAATGCAAGTCATTCATTGTTGTAATATGTTGTATTTTTTGTCAATTAGTTAAAATATAAATCGCAACGCTGTTACCAAAAGGCAAGTCATGCAACATTTTAAATGCAATCATTACCCAGTCAGGAATGACCTATGTGTATTATTGATCAGCAATTTAATTCACTTTGCCACGAATAAATGTTATCGCTTCCCGTTTCACTTAAACGTACAAAATTAAACATCATTTAACACAAGCCGTAGTCATTATTACTGGTTAAAACTGAATCATTATTTTACTGTGTATAATCTATGTAACAAAAACTTAAATCAATTAATCGCAAAATCGCCATAAGTATCTCCTTTAAAAATATTATATTATAAACGTTTCAGTCAACTATTTCCCGGTATTCAACATCATAGTATTAAGATATTATAATTAAATTCTGTTATAATGCAATTTGGTAATTTTTAAAAGTAAATGAAACGTATATTTACATTTTCATGATTACAAGTGTATTAAGGCATGCTCATTAATGTTTATATCAAACAATTTTTTGAATTCAATAAGATATAAATATGCAAAGAAATACTCATGTCATTTATTTCATATATTAATTTTGTATGTATGAATAAATATGAATTTAATAAGTAACGACACATAACGACATTACTAACTGGTTCATTACTTGCACGCTGAAAATATTGGTATCTAAAAAGTGCAGAACATTTGTTACTGCGTCTAGACTACAAGAAAACACATATGGTGCAGTGTTGATTTTTAACAATCACCCATCAAAGACAAGAAGTTGACATAAAACAAAATGTAGACAAAAACATAGGACAATAAATTTTAAATGATTAATACCAATTTGGTTGTGATTAATGCATCCGAGGAATCTCACTTCTTCCAAAGTTTTTACCAAAAGAATGTTACGATTTTCTTTCATCATTTCTCTAATTTATAAAAGAAAATAATGTAATATTCAATTCCAAGTTAAATTCAAGTCAGTTCAATATAAAACTATCAAAAACGAAAATCAACAAGGACGGGTGCTATTCAAATGAAAGTACACAAACATAACCTAGCAACATAGGACCACCGACAAGGACCCCAACAGAACACCAAACAAACAGAAGAAAGGGCATGAGGGCAATTTATAGTTAATTAAAACAAAGGAAACTAGAAACCAATAAGAATACAAGTATTAAAAATACAACTTATTGAAAGGTCAACAGAAAGATAAGTGTGTAGCGAATGGGCCAAAAGGGTTGGCCGTAACAAAAGTACTCAGTGTCTTAAAGTAAGAGAGAAAACGCAAATTAAGACATTTCAGTTCTGACGTAAAGGCTGACCGCTATGTTAATCACTGCTTAAATATAATTACCTATTCTCGTTGATATTCATCGAACGGTTGTCAATTGCATGAACTATGTTATGTGTCCTGGAAACACACAGTTTTATTCATCTTATTTTTGAACAAATCCGCTAGAATTGCATGAGCGGATTAATTTTATCATATGAAACGATAATATCTTTGTTAATTTTACCATTTTTGAGATCGATTTTTACCATTTTTGAGATCGATTTTCTACACCATTTGCAGGTTCCGTAATATATAGATTATGTTGTATTGGACACAAAATGTGGAAAACTTTTAACATCCATCTGATCAGTTCATTTCTGATACCTTTCTTTAAAATAGGCGGTAAGACATCAGCTTTGATTTGTCTGGCTTCTTTGTTTCTAGATTATTCACTTGCTGAAAGGTTTTCTACAGAGAAATATCTAAGATAGGTAGAAACACTTGATTTGGTACTAAGCTGCGTAAATAAGTACAGTGGACATCTTTACTTATATTCGATTCATTTATACAATATGCACCCTTTTTCCTGTCTCCTCGTCAATTTCAATGTTGTTTTTCCTGATATCTTGTCCAGAGTTGTTGCAATGATACATTATGGTATAACGATAGTCCTCTAGTACATGTTCTTTTGCACATCCTCAAATTACCTTTCTATATATAATCACTTGACTGGCCTTATATAACATTCAGTTCTATAACTGTAAGTACATTCAATCTCAAACAAAATTATCGAAACAAACAACACTTTCACAGGTATTTGAATTGCTTCACCTTTGAATTTACTATGAAGAGTAACAAACCTATATTTACATCAGTGTCAAAGGTATAATGACAATACTGCAGACTCGAGTTGATTTAGTCAAAATGATTGTTAAGACATCTCAAAATTATACAGATAGCTCAGAAAATCACAAGAAAAAATCCCTTAAAAATGCAGTGCAGCACGTGCTAAGGTCATCAGTATCTGTGTACCTGTGTATCATCGAATCTGTGTACAGCACATTATTGGGTTACTTAAGTATATGGCAGTACCCTGGAAAGATGCTATATGTGGAAGTGTGTGTCTTTTTTGTTCTTTGACCTGTCATTTTTATGTTTTAATTGTTGTTTTTTTGTGTAATAGCAAACAATAAATAAAGATATTAAACCATTTGATAATTCTTATTAGTTTACTGCTTTAAGTAAGTGTATTTTTTACAGTGTCCAATCTTTTTAGCAATAAGCTTTAAGGTTCACGTGTATATCATAATCCGAGACTCTTATTTATGACACATTTCTGCCATAATGGTTATCACTGGACAAATAATTACATGTAATTAAACATGTTCCTTACGTAAAGTCGAGGATTGTCAATCAATGCCCTTCAACAATAATTATTAGAATAGAAAACCCGATTTCACTCATTATCTAAATTAAATATGTATTGCACAAGCTTTTTTGCAAGGCAAAATCCGCTCTAAGCAGGCACATATTACTGTTTGCTGTATCCGTTTTAGTATCAGCATGATTTTGTTGAACACCCTTCAGTGACTTAGTTGATTGAATATTGTTTTTTTAGACACATTTGCGTGCGATTTAACGAGACGTTATACATTAATCACATTCTGGATAGGCCGACAAGTACCTCATCGATTGCATTAAGGCGTATATTATTTGTCGTGAATGCTCTGTAATTACTGTGAAAAAGATCGTTGTTGGCGGAATAAACACGCTATAGAAATACAGTGTCACAGAATAGTAGAATGATAGTGTAAGGCTATATATCATTTTTGTAAGCCAAAATTAGCATTTACAAATGATGGTTATAGTTCAGATTATATATACGTCACAGAAAAACACTGTCAGGAAATAGCAGAATGAAAGAATTGGGTTTCATGCCAGTTTCGTAAGCTTAAACTAACATTTACCAACACTAATCACCCTACAATTTGATATCTTTATTTGAACTATTGCCTTTAAAAAAATACTCAAATTATTTAGGCCTGTACAAAAAAGTATTGATTATGCAAAGAGAGTATGCTTTTCGAATGTAATTAATATTAAACGTACATAAAAAAGCAACACAACTTTACATGATGTGCGCACTTTCAACAATGAAACGGTGACATATGTTTATTCATTCATAAATGTAATATTTTATCATAGTATTATATAGAATGTACTGATAATTTATGATAAGGTTTTTTTATTGAAAGTTTCAAAATCAAAAAAGACTCCCAAAATTTGTAAGAGCACTACGAATATAAATGCACATCCTTTATCGATATAGAATGGTTCTCTCTCCCCCCCCCCCCCAACTGGGTGCATATACATTTTGGAAAAGAAACGGATGTAAGAAGATATGAGAAAAATGAATTCAATTATTCTTTATTGAAAGTATTTTCTTGCTACATACGACGTAAAAAGTTGTATGTAGCGTAATTGTATTAAATATTTCATGTTTCTGTCTAGCAACAATTCGAAAAAAAGGTAACTCGATACTGTTTTCTACCATTAGAGACTCAATTAAACCAAGTCTTAGAAGTAAGACGCAAAAAAAGACGATATAAATACAGCTCATTAAATCTATCTGCCATTTTCATTGTTTCTTTTTTCTTCTTTTTCGTATTTGTATTCTTTGTTTGCTAAACTGCCTATTGGTTTTCGTGTAGAAAAAGTGCAAAACAGTTATAAATTTGATATTTGATGAATAAATACACATAATGCAAAAGCGATAACTGTTATATTGATTTATGTATTCTTCGTTTCTCTTTGCCCTTTGATACGCGCCAAAAATAAATATAGACCCTATTTCTATACTAATAAGCCTATCGAAAAGTTACTGCAGGGTTATTTTAGATGGTCATGCGATACAAAACTCGCTATACAACTGCTTTACGTAATGTTGCTATTTAAAGTCTTGTTAAAATACATAATAGCAGACAAAGCAAGCCATAAAATCAGCTAGACAATTGTATAAAGTCATCAAATTTCTGTTTCATAAGTGTAATAAAACCTTCCAGTGAGAGAGTTTATATAATTGCATCTGACAGTTTTTGATATATATTTCTATCTTCTTTATCATTTTAGTATATAAATTCTTGTATTTTAGCACGTCATTGATAGAATGCATGCTGAACATATCGTTTTTTGAGCATACACATTGATTGTTAGAAAGGGGTATTACCTATCTGTTAACAATGAACGCAGGACATTTGAAGACGTATCGTAATTATCAATATATACCGGTCTAGACAATTCTATAGAAACATGTGTTATGTATTATTGTTAACGAAGTAAAATATTATTATTATTTTAAAATCTAGTAGAAAGTTTACGAAATTATTCTACGTACGACCCGAGTAGGAACAGAGTAGGAATCTTTAAAGGAAGTTCATATCATTTTATCATATAAATGTGAAAATCGTGAAAATCAATAGAAAGAACATCGAAACGCGAACCTATCTGATTTATACGAGTGAGCATAGTTCCTGAATATAAAAATCTGGAAACAAAGTAATCCCTCGGAAGCATTAATCACAACAAAATTACAAGAGAATTGCAGACTCGGTTTGATTGAGTACATTCTTTTATCAGTTTTATTGAATTGTTCAAAGCTCATTTTCGTGTAATTTTAAACCTGCCGGAAACCCAACATTATCTGTCTTAACTGTGCTGTAGCGAATTAAGGTAAGTATGTTTTATGCGTATATATTTAGTTTAAGTAAATATGTTCAGGTATTAGTCTCAAACCGATTTTGCAATATTCGTATTAATGGATGTTTTAGGCAAGATCTCCACTTTTCCAGATGTTTGTACCTTGATAATGGAAAAAAAAATTAAGTGCGCCAATAAAGATAACCTACTGGGTGTATGGAAAAAAGGAACAAACAATGATTTATAATGTCACCCGTTTATAAAAGATATAGAATGTCTTAGAACTTAAGTAAGAAAAGCCAATCTATAATCTATAACTAACGTCGGTAATCTTATTAAGAAAATCAACCGTAAAATGTATTGACAGAAAAATCAAATCTAAACTTATGCCCTTCAGTCTTCAACATGTTATTGTGTCATATGTTTTGTTGTTCGTATATCTCTTTTTCTGAAAGTTGCAAAGCTAATGTTAATTTGAATTTACAGGCTGAGTCCATATGATATAGGTCATTTGAACTACCATACATTACAACAGTTTTTACATTCTATGCAGTGTGCTTTATGTATCGTTTTACAAAGACATCCTTACTTTTCGTATTGAGGTCTGTAAATATAGTGGCATCCATATTACCGTAAAACGTTGATTATTGTCATCTTATAACTGGCTTTGCTGTACAGTGGAACGTGTTCTATTTCTGTTTGTTTCTTTTTCTTGTTAAGACAATTATCAAGAGCCTTGGCTGATACCATGTCTTTATTTATTACAGTTTTGTGTCCATTTCAACGAGAGATGTCAAACGAATAGTATTGTTGGAAGGACGCCAAGTACGTCATCAATTTCATTAACGCATTTCCATTGGCATGAGTTCTCCACAATTACTGTGTAAAATATAAAATATCATGGTGTTAACATGCCAAGGCAATGTCGTTCAGGAAATAATAGTCAGACGGTGTGTAGTAATATATCAATTTGATAGACCAAACTAAGAATTTTCAAGTTATGTTTCAATTGTTTTGACATTCATACATCATGAGAAACAAAGGAAATGATTAATACCTGTACTAAAACAAACAATCAAACAAACAAAACCCCTGAAAAAACATTATCTAACCAAAAGATGAGGATTTTGCAATACCTTTAGTTCTTAAGATTAAAAAGTGATCGAAAGTGACCGAAATAGCTAATTGATACATGAAACGCATAAGTTTCTTGGAAAGTTTTACACTACACATGATTTCCATTATTTTAACTGTTATGATTAAAGCAGTAGGGACAAAGTAAGTCTTTAAAACCACTCTTTTTAGCCCCAGTAAGAAAGACTATATTTTTTCTGGTACTTCGGAAGCAGTAATTCCAGCTCTTCATGCGTTAAAGATTTAATACTACTTAGAGCGCGAGTGATATTCTTCAGGCCGTTTATGCAATTTTCATGACATATTTGTGTGCATTGCTTCCAAGGAAAGAGTTTTATACTTAGCAACATCAGGTGTTGAGTGCCGTCTAACAGCTTTAAAAAGTTGCCCCAAGTTTCACTTCTGTTATGTTATAGTTTTATTTTTTATATTTTTTCCTGACATTTCATCTCTTGAATTACAAACATGGTTGGCAAATATATAACAAGTGAGGTTTTACGCGCGCATAAAATAACTGCGAATGAATGGTCAGCTGTGCACTGCATACCTTTAGAAGAGCCGAATAAAATGCTACCTAGACAATAACTGTTTAGATCTGCTTAAAGAGATAGCGTCAATTCCAATACGTCCTTACTAGAAGTATTCGTTTTATAAAGTGGCAGGAATCCGACATTCTATGTCTTTTTATAAAGGAAGTGCTGCACGTAATGGTTTATCAAAATGCTTGAAAACTGATTAAATACATCTCGTTAAATGATATTTAAACTTTAAATGAGCAACGATAAAACATCAAATTCAAGAATAAACGTAGTATATAAGAACAAAAAGGCATCAGACCCGTTATAAAAACTTACCAAAATAAAACAGAACACGTATGACCTCGGTTTACTTTATAAAAACAGCTATTTAAGTTTTTGAAACCAGAACTATGTCCACACAACACTATCCAATGTCATTTCTAAAGAAAGATTATCTCTAAAGAAAAATACGAAACGTTTAAAGATAAATTTCTTAAAAAAACGAAGTTTTTTTTTTATTCTAACAGTTAACAGTTAACAAAAGGATATATTGAAAAAATAATATGTTTTAAGACAGTGCAATCAAACTGCACTTACACCGATGCGTTTTGTCCAATAGCAAAACAGTTATGTAGAAAACAACGCATGATTTAATTTTAGCCTGGTTCAACGATATCAAATATCGGTAAACTACAGACAGTTGCACAGTCCATTATTTGTATACGAATCTTTGTTTTTGAAGAAAATGTAAATTAAAATGTTTTGCAACAAAGCCAGAAATTTACAATTGGTCATGAAGTGTAAAGCTGATATGAATGACTTTTTATGTACTTGCGTTTCTATTGACGACTGCAAAATAAATCGTGTCAATTCGCAGTAAAACATGCGTCTTATTCAAAATTATATAAGCCGAATCATTAGTTTGATCCGCAATTCAGTCGCAAGAAAACCTTATATTTGCACGAATGATCCAATTCTAGGAGATGCTGCCAGCAATTTAAATAATAACTTAAATTTATTCGAACATGTTTCTTATTTGTATTTTTGCATACTTAGTAACCCATCATTATCCTAAAGCATTGCAAATGTAATGTTGACGACCAATATTATAATTAAGTATATTATAATTAAACAGTCCCATTATAAAAGTAAACAATATATTTCAAGAATGGTAAACAATATAGTTTCTGATAAGATATCTCCAGTATTTGGACAGGAAATGTTTTTATTTGATCCTTCCGCGAGAGTCATTAATTTTACTTATTTTATTAAATACATACTAGTAAGTATATACATGAAAACGTAAATCAGTTCTTATATAACCTATGTGGAAGTTCTGATATAAGGTATAAATAACTATAATTCAGTAATGTCGTAAAATGTTGCTGAAATAAATGAAGAAGTAAGAGGTGATTATTTCTCCATTTATTTATTTTATCCCGAGAACGTTAATTATTTGCAATCTAAACTTACTAAATTACTTACAATAATTATGGCCAATGAATTTGCGTTACACAAACAACCTTATATAATTATGCTATTTGAACAAAATTAAAAAAATATTTGAAGAAAGACTATCATTGCATCGGTACATGTATATGGTTATAATAAAATAAGAAAATCAATAATTGTAACGTTTCCTACTTGATTCATGACTTTTTGTAAATTGTCTGCCAATTATATTGTTTCAATATATCAATGAACATTAATAACCACTCTTAGAATTGATTTACTCTCTTACACAACAAACATATTGTTAATATTTATAACATAAACCTTATTTTGTTTTCTTCCCTTGGGAAATCATTAGAAATTCGATCAACGAAATTCAATTTGTATCTCAGAAAGTTTATGCAACGACATAATACGATATAATGTAAAAACTGCAAAAGCACTATGGTACGGAATACCGTTAGGACCATAGTGGTTATACGTTAAAATACCGAGGGCGACAATGCGACAGTGCGATGACGACAATACGATAGTGCGATGGTGACAATGCGACAGTGCGATGGTGACAATACCATAGTAAGATAATGACAGGGCGATAGTGTTATCGCACTGTCGTCATCGCATTGTCGTCAACGCACTGTCGTATTGTCGTCATCGCATTATCGCACTGTATTTATATATATATTATATTGAACTTATAGAGTTATACATACACGGAAAATGTAATTTTTTATGTTGACATTTAAAAGATGAAAAAAAACTGTAAAAAAAAACAAACAAATTGTATTCATAAATCATATAACAAAAATATGTACACAAATAAAATTATGTAATGGAAAATGATATTGATAACAATGTAGATTGTTAGATATAGAGCAAACTTTATGGGAATCTCAAATACCAAGAGGAGATGCGCATATCATGGCCTTGTTCCGGTCAGACACTTAAACTCATAGTTATGGCACTTGATTAGTTATTCAGTATGCATAATGAGCAATAATTGCTTCCACGCTACTTCTGTGCAACTACTAGCTGGAAAACAACAAAACTTTATAGGAACCATAAATATCAAGAGGAAATGTGCATATTGTTGCCTGGTTCAGACCAGACCCTTCATTACAGAGTTATGGCCCTTGACTAGTTATGTAGTTTGCATATAGAGCAATATTGCTATTTCTTTGCAACTGCAGTATTGATTTCAACAAAACTTATGGCGACCATCGATACAAAAAGGCAATTTACATCTCATTGACATGTCCAGATATTACTATTTAACACAGACTTATGGCTCTGTTATTGCACATGTTTGTTATTTATGTGACCCCACTATTGAGACCACTGATAATAAAAACAACGCCTACCTAGATGTTAAATGTGTTGTTATGTTGTCATTATCTGCTTAAATGCTCTTAAAGTTTAGGCATGACACTTGATTTCACAAGGTGTCAAAAACTGTTATTATTGGGATATTGTATGAAATAAGGCAAGAACGTAGATTTTAGAATGTTTTAATGTTGCTATAAGCACATTTATTTTGTAAAGAATTGATTTCTCATTTAATTGCTGAATTATGGACATTTTATGATAATATATATTGAAATCAGACCAAAGATGATTTAAAATTAAATTTCTTTAGAGTGTTTTTTTTTATCAAATTTAATACTATAACATTCTCTTAAAATTTATTTTCCCATTTTAAGATATATTGTTTGTTTAAAAGAAATAATTAGAAGGGTCAAAACAGTGTGAAAAGAAATGCAAAAAAAAAACAAAAAAACCCCCACCCAAATTTAGGACCCCCTTTGTTACAGTCCTGATGGTGGTTTTAAATTTGAGGGGTTTTAAAACTGTTTAATAATGTTTTTTTAAAACCTTTAAAAACCCGCATACTATTAAACATAAAAGTCGGGGGTTTTCCCAAAGTAATTTACAATTCACTAAGCCGATTAAAATTTAATCAACCATTGCCTTGTCATAAATTTTAAACTTTTTTAACATACGCAAATAACTTTTTCGGCGTGACAAAGAAATAGAAACCCTATTTAAAACCGGGAAAATTTGAAACATTTGATCTTTTTAAATTTTAGGTTTTGTGATTGAGGGTTAACCCCAACTGTCAAATTTTAAAAATTTAAGTTTTTAAAAATCTAAAATTAATTACGCAATATATCTTTTTAGTTTTTAAAAAACCCTTAAATTTTAAGGATTAAATTGAAAATCCATTTGGGGTTAAATTTGAAAATTTTAAAAATTTCCCAATTTAGGGAAATTTAACGTTTAAAGCTAAAATTCGAATGCTTTTTTTGGCCCCATTTATTTCTTCAAATAAAGGCTATTTTGCAAAAAAACCCCATATTCATCACATGTTTAAAGTTCCCAGATAACTATTAGAAGGGTTCCGTTTTGGTTTTTTTTAAATTTAAAAAACACTGAACGTGACCGGGCCTTTTTTAATATAAAAATTTTTTTAAAACAGAAATCCGCTTTTTTTAACGAACCATTGGGACACAAAATCTTTTCTTATACCCTATTTTCCTTGAAAAACCCAAAAGCAAATTTTATTTTTCCTTGTATAAAGGTTTTTTTTAAAACAAGGAACAAAATTTCACTAAAAATTTGAAATTGTACCCCATCTTCCCCCCTTTTTAAAAAAGTTTTTTAAATAGATCATAAATTTTTTTTTAAATGGGAAAAAATATTAAAAAAAATAAAATAATAGAAAAAAAGGAAAAAACCTTTTAATCTTTTTGAAAAGATCCATTCAAAAATTATCCTAAATAAAAAACTATTAGGTACTGCTAAAACCCCAAATTTTCATTTTCACATTGTATTTAAAAAACAACAATAAACAGAAATTTTCGGCCAAATTTTTTAAATCCTTTGCAAATTAAAAACAAAAAATTTCTATTCCCTTGATAGCCAAATATTTTTGGAGTTAATTAAAAAAGTGTAATTTTTTTTTTACTTTTAACAAAATTGGGATTTTAAAAGTTTTGGGAGTCACCCCAATATGACTACTTTCAACCCGGGATCCTTAGGGGTGTCAAATATATCACCCCTGACCTTAATGCATGACTTAAAGTCAAAATTTAATGTAGCTGAACGATCGTATGTTTTAGTTTTTACGGTGCACAACCTTGTGTAGGTCATATGGCGCGGAAACAGAAAAATATGATTTTGAAATTTTTAATCTTGACTATTTTGAAAATAGAAAAAATAGAAAAATTTCCCATATTTTTTCTGAAATAGTACATTTAAAAATTTTATTTTTAGTAAAAATTTTTATACTATAAAAAGAAATCCATGACCCCGGGGGCTGATTATTGTTTTTTTTAAGAACAATTCCCGTAAAATTTTTAACTAGACGTTTTTACCCCAAATCACCTTTCTTAAAAAGAAAAAAAAACCCTTCATCGTTTCATTAAGGGTTTTCATTGTGGTGAAGGGCACTTTTAAATTACTGGGAAACAAAAATTTTTGGTTGGCGGCGGATTTAAAACGCGATAAGTGTTAGGCTTTGGGGTAAAATTTTAGTAAGCAAAAGGTTAGCATTTAAAAATTTTATGGAAACCTTTTAAATTGATTTTTTTACTTATAAAAAACTGAAAATTACTTGTTTAAAATTTTAAAATTTTTGAAAAATGGGGGTTAGTGATAAAAATTTTTAAAATTATGTCTGCTGTTTTTCCCGGGTTCCCCTTTCCACCCATTATAGCTCAATTTGCATCTATATTCTTAACTCTTTCCCAAATTTTTTAAAAAATCTAAGTTATTAAAAAAAACCATTTACCTTAATTACAAGCCACTATAAAGTTCAGTTTATTTTAATAAAATTTAAATTTAAAAGAAAGGGCCGAGTAAAATTAATCGAATAGTTATGTTCGCAAAGAAATAACAAAAAAAAGTTTAATGAAGTAAAATCAAAAAAATTTTAAAAATTTGGAAAAAAGGTTCAAACATACTTGTTTTTTATGCATTGCTTTTCAAAAAACTTTAAAAAATATTTTTACCATTATATAAAAATAAACTTTTTAAATCGCCTTTTTTAGTTTGTCCCCCAAAAATACTTAATATAAAAAATATAACTTTACAATCCCAAGGGATTGCCCAAATTATGTTTTTTCCTCCTCCATTTTTTTTTTGACCTTTTTTTGACCCCGCCCCCCTAAATGGGTTTTTTTTCTTTCTGATAAAAGGATTCTTAATTAGCCTAGGAAAGTTCAAAATAGAAAAAAATTTAAGGGATCCCAAATAACCCCCCGCTATAAAAATTGTTTTTACACTTTAACTTAATTTGTTTTTTTAAAAGTCGGTAACTATGGCAGACAAAGCAATAAATAAAACTACTAGACAATTTAAAAATAAAGTCACCAATTTTCTCATTTATATTGTTTATATAACCCCCCCAGTGAAAAAATTTAAAAAACTTTTTACCGTTTTTCCCAGTTTTTCGATTTGTATTTCAAAAATTCTCTTATTAAGAAATAACAGGGTTTTGATTTTCCGCGCTTTTTTCATTTTTTAAAAACCGGGCAGTTGAACATTTTCGTTTATAAAAGAAATAAAAATTTTAAAAATTGTAAAGGAAAGTTTTTAAACCCTGGTAGGAAATCGTAAAAAAACGTACTCAAATTTCCCAAAATTAAAATTTGGGCCAAACCAAGCCGGGTTCCCAAAATTATGTGATTGTTTCATGAAAAAAATTTTCTTATTATTTTTCTTGTACTATAACCTCTCGCAAAATTTTGTGTACAAAAGAAAAATTTTTTTTGCGAAAAGTGGGGCAAATTTTCTTTTACCCTAACCAAAAAATAGTGGCCCCGGGGGCTAAAACTCGGGTTGGTAAATTCAAAGGAGCATACCTTTGTGTTTCCCCAAGGGTAAAATTTACCAAACCCCAAACGGCGTTATGGACATTTAATGCCGGGAAACCCATACCCTTTTCGAGTCTCTTTTGTAAAATTTTCTGTTCTGGGGACAGAAATTCTTAAAAAAAAACTTTTTCTTTTGTTAGAAATGCTTTAAATCAAAATTTACCGTGTTTTCAAAATTTATCAAATTTTAATAATAATAAAAAAAAATTTTTATTTGGTTTAATTTTTGAAAAAGCACAAAATTTGTAAATTGTATGGTAAAACTCTCTAATTGGGGGAAATGTATTTTGCGGTGTCTTTTAAAAGTTTTTTTAGTTTTAAAATAAGAAATATTAAGAAATCGTTATAAAATTTTTTGGTAAAACAATAAATGATTGAACATTTTCCCAAAAGTATAGGTTCCGCGGGCCCACAAAGTTTTAAGAAGCAAAACCCCCCCTACATGATAGTTTTGCTTTTATGTGGGATTAAAGGCACCTGAGAGAAATTTTACGTTTAACATTTTCTTTTAACCCAGCCCGAAAAACCCCATAAATGGCTCTGAAGGTTTACCAAAATTGCAAAAAGAGGGGAATTCACTTTTCCCCAAATTAAGGGGCCCCCTACATTCTATTTTGAATTTTAAACCTACTGTTTATTTGAAAAATACGGAAAAAAAGATAATTACAAAGTCACGTTGTAAAAAAATTTTTAATTTTTTTAGAAATATTTTTTTTAAAATCATTTCAATTACCCGTTGTCGTTTTTTTTGTTAGAATAAGGGTAAATTTTAAAAAACCCGAAAAAAAATTTTCCCTTTGATTTTTTTTTTACTTTAGGTACCCTTTTTTTAAAAAAATAAACCCCAAAATTACATATTGAAAAATTTTAAATTTAAAAGGAAAGTTTAAAGGGCCCCTTTTTTCAACTTTTAAAATTTTACATGTGCGTATTTCTCTTTCTCTAAATCTTTTAAAAATGATGGTATATTTTTAGTTTACAAAACTAAATTCCCCGTGGAAGTTAAAGACCTAAAATCCCTATAAAAAAACTTTTTAATTAAAAAAAGAATTTTTGCATTCCCAAAGTGTCCCGTTTTTTTTTTTTTTTTTTTTTTTTTTTCAAAAAAAATATTTAAACGCATTGTTATTCTTTGTTTTTTATTGGGGGTTTGGGGGTTTCATTTGGGTTTAAAAAGCGACAGATACCCTTCCCAAAATTCAATTTTGTTAAAACTTTTTTTGTTTACATTCATAATTTTTCTTCGCTGATTTTGAGGGACGTATTCGCTTTCTGTTTTTGTTTTTCCTTTTTATTGTTACAATCATGGCAAATTTTAAAGGAAACCTGGTTGAGAACATTTCCTTACTTTTGAAGTTTGTGCCCGTTTTGAAAAAGACAATTAAAAACGGAAAAAATTTTTTGAAAAGGACGCCCCAAAGTCCCTTATCAAATTCCCCTTAAGTAAAAACATCACCAAGGCCCTGGGGTACTCCATAATTTTTGTCATAATTTCATGGTGGGAAAGCAACATTTGAATAAAAATTTGTTTTGAAAAATTAAGGGGGAGGTTGAGGGTATTTTGTCAATTCGTTAAAAAACCCAAAATTAAATTTTAATAGCATTTGACCTAAATCATTTAAAAAACAAGACATTGATTAAAAGCCGTGTTATTGGGTTTCTTTCGTTTTAATGTTTAAACAATGATCGGTTTTTAAAAACTAAATTTTAAATTTTATAGCAGGGAAACAAAATTTAAAAAAATTTGCCTCGTGTCATTTTGGTCCAAAAGAAAACATGACTTTTTGAAATTTTTTATAAAGGGTTTGGGGGGGCCCAAAAGAATTTACTTAAAAAGGGAAATGAAAAACTGACCCAAAATAAAGGGCAGTTATATACCCTTAAGGGGAAAAAAACCAACCTTAAATGCCAAAAAAATTTAAACATTTACCGAAAGGATTTTTGGGCCTTTTAATATACAGGGCTATTTTTTTTGAAAGGGGGAAACTTTACTAAACGTATTTTTAACCCCTTAATAAAAAATGTTATTTGTTTTAAAAAATTTTAATGTACAAAGTAAAAATTTTGGGGGAAGGGGTTTAATTTGCCCCGGGGGGGCGTCCGCGGGCTGGGGTTTTTAGGGTTAAAGGGCGCTATAACAAATTTTCATTTTTTTAAAAGTTCAAAACCCCAATTATATGTTCCATTTTCAACCCATTAAACTTAAATGAAAAAGGGTTTTTAAACTCTAGCAACAATATTTTTTGAAATTTTCTCCCCATAACTTAACCTTTTCCCAAAAAAAATAAATTTTTTTCAAATTTTTTAAAGGGGTCACTTCTTACTTCAAAAGTATGGTTCCCTTTTCCTTTTCTTGGGAAGTATCAATATTGGCCCAAAAATTATCTCCGCATTTAACTTTAGATTTATTTAAAATTGAAAATTTTGCCCGTCTCCTGTGACAGGTTTTTTGTTATTTATATTCTTGGTAAAACAAATAATAGCATTAAGATAACAAATATAAAAAAACAAGATGATTGTATCATTAAAAATAAGTATGTTTAAACATGTATAACTTTTTTAGCTTTCCAAACCTAATTTAAACACTTGTTTGACCTTTTTCGTACTTAATGATCTTAATTCAAAATGTTCCAAAATAAGGGAGTGCTTTCAAAATTTACCAACCATTAATGAAAGGCAAATGGTTGATCTTGTCAAATATTTAAAAAAAAATAACGTGTATTTGACTTGGAAAATATCAAGTATCACATTTTGTTTTTATATTCAGTATTATATAGCCAGTATGCCAATTATAACAATATAATTAAATGACACACGGGGATCTGAGAGATGCATTATTAAAATGAAAAAATTGAGAGAAAAGAAGTTGCCCCTAAGTTACAGTGCAGTTGCAACACCCGTAAAATACTCTTAGCTTAAACACAATTTATTTGTATTTTTGCATTTACATAATAATGTACATAAAAGAAATTTACATATTGAGTAGGAAGCTTGCTTTGAAAAAGCTCCGTGAAAACTCTTACTTCAAATACCCTTCAAAGAGGATGTAATGCACAAGTGGGAGGGTTAATACCTTTAACCTGCATTACGACGTACCCTCATCAAAACTTCAATCGCATTAAATATTTTATCTGCTTATTTTTATGGAAGCGGATACCCGCCAGTGTATGTCTACTGCTAAATTACAATTTTATGTTATTTACTTTCATATGCTTCCTATTTATTGACAACTTCATTACAGTTGCATATATTCTATTTATAAGCAATTTGTTTTCCGTGTTTTCTGTTGCTTTTTTTACAATTCATTCTCAAAACTCTTATTTGCACATTATGAGTTTGTGATTTAACATTTTTTTGTACCTATGTGATCTTGAAATGTTTATCTGTAAAATTTAAGACCGAAAGTTATGTATTTGTGCATTTGACTTTGTTGATATTGAACGTGACAAGTAATCAACAATTTCTTAAGTCTTTTATGTTTCTTAATTTGTATGTATTGGCATTTATTCAACACCATTCTTGTTTGCTGCCACAAAAGTCATTGCTGTTATTCCAGAAGGTAATCACTAACAACACGAACCACAGAGAAGCATGTTTAAACTTCAGGAATAGATGTATTTCAACATGATGCATAAACTGTTGTTAAAAGCACAATGTAATGTTATTTTCGTAGGAAACAAAGCCAATAAAGAAATTAAGATTCTAGCGCAAATTATTATACACGGGAAATAACTGTTGAAGAACAAATTTGACCTTCGTTTTACGGTGAAATAGTAATTACTTGCCGGTGTATTTTGGATGAAATGCTAAATAATGGCAAAATATGTGAATTAGTAAATATTTCATTTTCAGTGGTAAACAATTAAAAGTACAAGTTTTGACCGGAAGTAATTTATGTTTTTATATTGTTAATTTAAACTCTCGGAAAAATGTATCAATAATGAAGATTAGCGGTCAGTAGAAATCTTGATATTTTCACTGACACAGGCAACATCGCACATACATTTTAAGCATGTATGGAAATATACATATAAAATAGTATTATATTAAAATGATGTGGTCTGTGGACAGATTAGGTTTGATAAAACTTTTCCATTTTCTGGGCAAATCACCCTTTCTTAACGGAATGAAGAAAAAAATATATAGAAATTATAAAATTATCCATAGCGGTAATATGACGGAGAACATTGTTGATGTACATAAGTATAGGAAATAAATCTAAGGGTTCTTGACTTCTTTCTTCCTCTCGGTACGTGTACGTCGTTGAGAAGGCAAATGTCATTGAGAGATGATTGAAGAACCAGTGAGCTACATGTAAAACGGCAAGTTCGCATGTTTTTTAAAACAAGCTTTGGAAGGGCCCCCTTTTACGAATGACGGCTTTGAGGCAGGGTTTTTCTTGGGACAAAAAGCCGTTTTAAGGGCTACCTCCTTTCTTATTGTCTAGGTTAATGGTGGCCAAATTTTGGTTTCTTGGGCCCTTTCAGGGGCCCCTGTTGGCTCAAAATTCATTAAAATTTTCCCCCGGGGAATATTCAGTGGAAATTGCCTTTTTACCTTTTAACAGCCCCGCCTCCCGATTCTGCTTTTTTCATTTAAAAAAGAAAAAAGTGTTTAAGTGAATATTTCGTTTTAAAAAACTTTAAAAAGGGCCGGGAATTTAAATTATCAAAGAGCACTTTTAAAAACCCCTGTTAAATTTCCCCCCCCCCCAAAAAAAAAAAAAAAAGGGGTTTAAAAAGTGCCCAAAAAAAAACCCATACTGGGGTTTCTAACGCAGTTTGAAAATTAATTTTTTTTAAAATACTATAAAATTTAGTCCCTTAAATTGCATAAAGCAAGTAATAAATTTCTTGAAACGAATCTGGAATATTTTTTTTTTTTTAAATCTAAAAATTTCATTTTTCTTGGGTTTTATTTTTTTTGAAATAGTTTGGTATATTGGGCCTTTTTTTTAAGGGCAAAAGGCGGTGAAAACGTTCCCCCTGTTCCGTTTCTCGAAGCGAAAGCTTTTTTTTGTGGCCCTTTCCCCGGGGCAGTGGCCCCTTTTTAAAACTAGGGTGCATGCAAAGGGGAAATTTTTAAACCCCCAAACCCCTTTTCATGAAGCCCAAAAAATTTTAGACCTCAAACCCCTTTTATTAAATTTATAAAGAAATTTTTAAATATTAATTAAAAGAGACCAAATTTTAGTAAATTTAAATCCCAAAAGTAAAAATTTTAAAAAGGTTGAAATGAATTTATTCTTTAGGTTTAAAATTTATAAATTGGGGGTTTTTCAAATTTTTGTATGGTTTTTTTTTATGGTTTTTTTTAGCTAAATTTTAAATTTTAAAATTTTTGAAAAAGGTGTTAAATTCAAATTTTTATGTTTATGAATATAATTTTTTTTTTGAAATTAATATTAAAATGAAGTGATTTTGTCAAAAAAATTTTTTAAAAAGTTACATGATAAATTCAAAAATTTTTACTCCCCGTTTTTCCCGGTTCGTGAAATTTTTATGGAAAACTATATTGTGTGTGGAAAAATTAAATCCCTATTTTCACTAAATGAAAGAAAATGTCCTTCCTTTAAAAAGGCGGGGGTTTTTTTATTTGAAAATTTCCTTTTAAAACATGCAAAAAAAATGAATTAAAAAGGGATTTCTTTTAGTCGTAAATTAATTTTTGTTAAAAAATGGGACCCCGTGAACTTTTTAACCCCAATCTTACAGGGTTATGCTTTTATTTTTTTTTGAAAACAAGGTGGAAAAATTATTGTTACGGTTTTAAATAAAAGGGACTGATGACGACGAAAATAAAAGTCGGGGTTTAGTGAAATGTAAAAGCCCGGGGTAATTATGTTGGGGGGAAATGCAAATTTACAAAATTTTCCCTTTTTTCCCAGTTTAAAGGGAAATTTCAATTTGGATTATTTTTAAAAAAAAATAAAATGCTTAAAAAGAGGGTTTAGGAGAATTGGAAAAACCCGAGATTTTTTTTTTTTGATGGGTTTTGGATATAAACCCCCAAAAATTTTTGGGAAAAAGTTTCAGCATTTAATTAAAAAGGGCGGGGAAGCCTATAATTTGGGAAAAATTTTCGATTAAAATTTTACTTTTAGAGTGAAATAACCCTAAAAATTTAAAGATTTTTGAAGCATGGGTTGTTTTTCATTGGGGAGGGAACTTCTGTTTTTTTTGGGGTTTATATCAAAAATATTTCATAATCTTTTTGTTCTTTTACGCACGTTAACGGGTCGTTTTGTTGTACTGAATATTATAAGAAGCTCATTTCTGAAACGTATCGTCTTATATTGTTACCTATGATTTTGTTTTACATTATAAACGCTGCGTGCCTGCAACTAAATAAAAACTGTAATATGAAAAATGAAAAAATATTTAAATATGACTGTATGACGCAGTTCGGGCGATTTTTCTTATTTTGATTTTGATAATTTATAAGGATTGATATTGCCGTTTGAAATGTACAAAATACTGACTAATTAATCTTTAACAATTTGATAAACTTTCAAACTATTAATTTAAATTATTACGAATCTTGAGGTTTGCTGCTTTAATGACCATTCTTACTATCTTGTTTTGATAGTGTTTTCAGTTCTAACCCTGCAAAATAGTTCATGTCTATGCTATATTCACGATGGCCGAAAATAACACCCTGAAAATAATTCCTTATTTCCAAAATGTAAAATACCCCAATCATCTGGTAAAAGATAAAGTGATACTATCTCAAAAGATGATCTTTTGGAGTTAGGCTGTGGGGGAGGTTTTTTCAGTAAACAGTTTCTATAGGTACATTTCTTTTTCATTTGATTTTAGAACTGCTTTCATCAATTATCTTTGATTTATATTCAGTTTCCTGTATCGGTTGATTACACAATATCTATAGTAACATTTTGATAATACGATGTTCAATTAGTAAAAAATAGTGTTGCTTTACCACATACTTCACGTTAACAATAACCTGTTATGTTCTAGTTATATTACTGCCATATCACACGCTATTGATAAAGTTGAACAATGTTCTCCAAATTGAAAACATAAGCCATCTTTGATAATTATTTTAATGTAACTATATTTAAATAATACATTTCCTGACAATTTATCTTTTATATTTTAAAATCTCGTAAGTCAAAAACCCCTTAATCTTGATATGATCAGTAAATTAAGTTGCAAAAAAAAAGTGAAAATGTTTCAATTTAGAAATGCAAACTGACTAAGACGTCTCAAAACATGTAATTAAAAAATGTTGTTGTTATTTAAGAAAATTAAGTGTAAAAAAAATGTCGGTATATGCAAATTATTTATTAAGTTAGATTAATCAGAGGAAAAATTGTTTTTTTTTATTTTTTTTCTTATGATTTTTTTCCAAAATATCTGCTTAACAAATTTGTTTGATCCAACCCCCTTATGCCCTGCTAGGGGGAGTGATGGTGTTGAAATTTTTTATTGATCAATCAAAAGACGTCTGCAATTTTTAAGTTATTGTGTTTCCCTTCTTCCGAAAAGGGATCGCCCTTTTTCCCAATTTTCTTTTATAAAGTACATGTACTAAAACAACAGAAAGGACTTCCATTACATCTTACCTGCACACCATAAATGTAAATTAAAAGACAGTACGGAAAGAGTTTCTACGGAAAGAGTTTCTAAAAAAGCTTTCAAGCTTCCTACCTAATCCGTACTATTTATTATTTGTCAATTATCATGTAAATGTAATACTTATAAATAAAATATTGTTTAAACTAAATTAAAAGACAATGATATAATTATTGTAAGATACTTATTATTATGGTCATTTGGTAACAATAATTAATAGGTTAATTTTCGGATGCACCGTCAGTGTGGTATCTTCTTGTTGTGTTATAGTCATATTTGTGGTTGATTTTATTAATTTGGTTGCAATTCGGCTAAATTTGTTGGTTGTCAGGTGTGAATTCAAGAGTAGGAAATAATTATGACTGGGTGGTGGTGTTTGTGGGGGGGATTATGTTTAGGGGAAAAGGCATTGGTTTTCACCAAAGAAAAAACTATTTTTCTTTAACATTGTTTTTAATGGTTTGTGGGCGACCCTCAATCTCATTTTTTTATTCGTTTTCGTTTGGGAGGGTAGCCTTCAAAGTATTTATTTCATCATATTTATTATTTTGTTCATTTTTTTAACGATTGTTTTAAATTGTTATTATTATTCATAAAAATGGGTTTTTTTTTTGATCATATTAAAAATGTGGTGATTATTTATTGAAAAATAAAAACCAAATCAAATAATTGGGTATAGCATTGTTTTTATTTTCATCAGCATCATTATTGATATGACGATGATGGTTGTGACCTTGATAATTGTTATAAGGATTTTGTTGTAGTATAATTACAGTAGTGTTGTAACAGGTTTTCAATCGTTTTAATCCATATTATCACATAAACCGCGGTGCAGGAATGTAATAAAGACATTTAATAAAAACGATATTACACTAGTGTAATAACATTTTGACGTGACGTCATTTGCGCTATCTAGAAACATAGCATTAAAGCGCGCTAATGTTAGCGTTACACTATAGGCGCGTCATTGAAAAATAACTCATTTTTACAATTAACTGTTTTATATATGTGATAAATAGAATATTATATTCGTGTAGATTTAATACTAAATTTATTGAACTCGTTGAATAAAACAATATAATGCTCGCCGGAAAGGGTCGCAAATTGCTAGGGGCTCGCCTATTTTATAAATTCATTATAAATCGATAATGTTGTTATCCCGAAGATGTGCATAATAAAAACAAAAAAAAACCTGAGGGCCGCCCTTATGCATGGCCCGAAGGACATTACCTGAGGGCCGCAGGCCCGAAGGACTTTATAAAACTCGAGGGCCATTATCGCATAATGGTGAGCAGCAACCAAGTATTAACGTCTTTAATACCTATGTCCAAAATACGGCATTTAGACATCACCGCTAATCTTGGTTGTCACCCTTTCTAAGAAACGAACAGTTGTCGATGTAAACAAATACCTGTCATGTACAGTTTAACCATCCGATTAACTTGGAAAACATGACAACACAAAATAAATATAAGAAAATGTTGTTTTATTTTTGTTTTTATCGATAAAAACAGCATCCTTCTCTTTAGATCTTCATTTTTGTGAGAATTACAATTAGATAAAATGCCAGTTATTTATGAAGTTTTGTGCCTTCAATCTTGAACGGTTTCTGAGAACGATGTCTTAGTCTAAATGTCACCGATCCGATCCGATCTCTTTCCTACTGTCAATCTGAAATCATTTTTAGAATTTCTGAGGGTCATGTATTGTCTTGCGTTAATAAATCTTAAATGTTACGCTTTGCTAATTGTGATTAATAATGCCATTTAAACTTCAAAATATTTTGTGTGCAAGTGACAACGTATACAGTTCATTCAACGTCAGCAGACATCTTGAAAGTAACTGAGAGTTGATGACGTCATTCTGAACGTGCGCTCATTCACTCGCCCATTATGGAAAAATAATGCCGAGTAGCAAGGCGGTCAAAATTGCATAATGACCTAGATTTTGTCATAATGGCCCTGAAATACCCTAGATTTTGTTACTATATATAGTAACATGGGTATTAATATCTTTATTGGCATAATTTTATTGTCATTATTACTTTATTTACGTTATTAGCATTAAAATGATTGTAAGTATTGCAGTGTCAGTTGGTATCATGATGATTATTGTTGGTGATATAATTATCGTTAGTTTTGTTTATAGCTACATGTTGTACTATTATTATTGTTTCTCTCATTTTTATCATAATCATAATTATTATTATCATCATTATTATTATTATTATTATTATTATTATTATTATGTGAAATAGTATTCTCAATGAAGGACAATGGAAGAAATTTCATAATCCTCGAAATAAATCACTGGCAGAGCGTAAAATATACTTTACAACAATTGGCAGTTGACGGAAAACGACATCATCGCATTTTGCATACTTTTCATTGTTCACATCAACAACGTCATTTTAGATAACACAGGGTAGGAATATTTGCTTACGAAAATAAACAGCAACATCCTATATAAAGAGATGTTTAACCCCTCGAAACGTTGATGAACTTTGATGAGCTTTGTGCAATAGATATCAGACAGCTTTAAAAAATACACTGTCTATCTAGGTTTTTCATACCATGGTTTGTGAAAATAAATAAATTTAAACAAATTCAACTCCTATGAACAAGTTTAGGCTTTATTTCTAATACCCCTTATTATTTTTTTATATTCAAACAATAAGGTTAAACAAGACTCTAAATTTTGTTTATCTAAACACATGCCTTACGTATTGTCATGTAGTTAACACTGACATAATTGTATTCAATTGTACCTACATCTACAGCAATTGTTATCAATTATCTCAATTTACCGACACTATTTTTTTTGTTTTGATTATGTCATATATTAAGGACATATTCAATCAATTAAATCTGAACCATGGTTTGAACACAATATAAACCAAGAACCTTTTGACTAAGTATACAAGTATGACACGAGAATATTAATTGAAGGTTATCTTGACGCGCGAGTTTACTTTTGTTCGTAGCGTACAAATAACACCCTTAAAACAAAAAATCCTTATTGCGGGATATTACTATTGAACAGGTGATTAGTTTTATACGTTTTCCTTTGTAGTGTTTTGACTATACTGTGTATGGATAAAAACGAGTGAGAACTTAGACGAATGTTTAACGTTTGTCTGTGAAATATTACGATTTAAGTCTATTTAGCTTAAACTTGAAAGCATTGATACCTATCAACTATTCATAAATATTGATTATGCTCATCTTTTTTGGAAAATCCTTTACTTTTTTTGTACCTTTTAATTTCGACTTGTTTATTTTTGTCCACTTAATGACAAGTGAAATTAGTATCAATATTTTATGGTATGGTTTAAAAACGCATTTTGGAAGATATTCATATCTACAGTTTCAATGGAAACGGTAATTTCGTCATTAAATGTTAGAGGATTAGGAAATAAACAAAAAAGACAACAACTTTTTGAATGGTTAGACTCTCAACCATGTTCTATATATATGTTGCAAGAAACACATTCTAATAATTATTATTCCGAAATCTGGAAAAAAAGAATGGAAAGGTGAATCATATTTTAGTGGAAATAAAACAAATAAGGAAGGGAGTAGCAATTCTTATAAAAAAGAATAGTAACATAAAAATAGTAAATACAAATGAGTTAATCATTGGTAGATTATATCAATTGACATAACTATAAACGAAAGAGAATTTACTTTATTAAATATATATGGTCCTAATGATGATAATATCAGTTTATTTGCAACATTAGAAACATTTCTTTTACAGAATAATGATAAAAACATAATCGCCGGTGGCGATTTTAATACAGTAATAGATACTAAAATAGATAAAAAAAATGGACGATATGATACTCATAAAAAATGTAGAGAAAAGATAAAATCATTAATAGTCTCATGTAAATTAGTCGATATTTGGCGAATACACCATCCTGATAAAAGGCAATGTACGTGGCGTTCAAATGGTAAACCATGCATATTCTGTCGACTAGACTACTTTCTTATATCAGAGAACCTCACTAATATAATTACAAAATCAATAATTACTCCGGGATATAAAACCGACCATTCATTAGTAAACTTTTCATTGATAATAAAGTGATGGAAAAGGGACCAGGCTATTTTAAACTGAATAATTCAATATTGACAGATAAAGAATATCAGACGGTAGTGAAAAATACAATTAAAATGTTGTAGAAAATTAATAAAAACAGTAACCCTAACACATTATGGGAAATAATAAAAGGCGGAATACGTAATGAAACAATAAAGTATGCAAGCAATAAAAGAAAAAAGAAAAAAACGAAGAACATAATCTAATTAACGACATTCAAAAAACTCGAAAACAAAATGTCAGTTCAAACAGATGATAGAGTCAATGAA